>NC_142953.1:24693388-24698388 GCF_046866305.1 Octopus bimaculoides | reverse complement strand
GATTTGAGCAAAAACCTTCCATGTTAATCTTCCAAAATACCAACTTAATAATGACAGAGTTTACTAAATTCATTATCTTCATAGTTAATTGAAATGAAAGCAGTGTATTTTGACAGGAATATGGCAACAGAAGAGTTAAAGTGATCTAAATGAAAACCTTCCATCCAAATTCCATGTTAATTTATGTTCCAAACATCAGCTTAACCATTTTTAGCTTTCAAATTCCTCTGTCAAATGTCAAGCTTATTCATTCAAATCGTTGTCAATTAATCATGCATTGTCTCGATTTCAATAATGTGATTGTATATTTCTAGAATGACATTGTAGGATCTGGTCAGTTTGAAGATAATAAAGGTAGATTATTTTGGCTGGACATAGCCGGTTTAAATGCTTGACAAAGTTATTTTGATAAACTCTTCATTATGTTCAAAAGTAACTAATTAAAACAAAAGGCAGCGTATTTCAACAGAGATTTGGTGACATAAGAGTTAAAGTAAACTAAATGAAAACTTAGCATTGAAATTTCCTGTTAATTTATATTTCAAACGTCATTTTAATTAATGACGACAAATTTTTCATTATTTAACAGAATTAATTGAAACAAGGCAATGTATTTTCATGCAAATATGGTAAGAAAAGGATTAAAATGATCTAAGTTAAATTAACAAAATACTTTGACAGAAGGTTTTTATGTTCCAAACACCTCATAATAACGCCAAAGTTATTTTACTAAATTCTTCAAAATGAATTAAAACGAAGGTAATGTATTTCAACAGAAATATGGTAACAAAAGGCTTGAAATGATCTAAATTAAAACCTTACGTCAAAATTTCAGGTTTATGTCCCAAACACCAGATTAATAATGCCAAACTTATTTTACTAAATTCTTCATTATTTTTTACCAAATTAATTAAAACATATTTCAATAGAAGTATTGTGAAAAAATGGTATTTAAAAGATGAAATAAAAAACATAAGAGTGGAAATACAGAATTTACTTACAGTTTGGAATTCCTTGTATTACTTCTTGTTTGATTTCGTTGCTGTTGTAATTAACTAGTAGTTAATTACAATTATAATTAATGTCACAAATTTAATAAAATGTCCAAGGGTCTTTTGTTATTTTTTTTTTTCAATTTCCCTTTTCTTGAGGTTTTTTATTTTCCTGTCCTTTTTTTTTAAAAGTCAAATATTGTGTAAATGTTTATTTCTTTCTCAGTTTTAATTAAGACTTTGTTAACATAAACTAAATAGCATTTACAATATCACTGAAAAACAAACAGACAACTGGACGGATCGATAGTTTAGTTAATAGAAAGATCGTTAGCATAGCAAAATCAAGACAGTAATTAACCAAAGCTCATCAGAACTGATCTGTTCCAAAGCTTCACCCTCTTGGTTACTATATATACAGAGTGTGTATATATGTATGTGGATGCAATTATTTCAGTGTGTATATGGGTAGAGTAAGATATAAGAAGGGGGGAGAAAGGTTACGGATAATTTGAGTGGGTTATTATTATTATTATTATTATTTTAGATCTTAAAATAAGGAAGGAAGGAAGGAAGGAGACCTTTTGATGAAGTTTGGTGATCAGGTTAATTTAAGATATTTTATGAGCAAAATAGTGTGCTTAGGGTGGTGGTGGTGGTAGTGGTGGTAGTAAGCTTTGAGAGAGGGGGAAGGAGAGAGTGGGAAAGAAATGATAGGGTGTAGTGGGGTGGTGGGAGGAAGAGAACATGAAATGAAATGGTATAGCTGTGGTAGTGGTGGCGGGAGTGGAAGTGGTTTGTTAACTTTGAGAGAAAGAGAGGGTGGGGGGTGGGGAAGGAAACGATAGGGAGTTGTTAAAGGAAAGGGAAGTAGAGATTGAAAAGTGATGGTGGTGGTAGAGAGAGAGGGTGGGAGGGTGGGAGGGAAGAAAAACAATAGAGTAGCAGTGGTAGTAGTGGTGGGAAATAGAGGAAGAGATAAAGATGAGAAGAAAGGGAGAGGGAAAAGGAGAAACAGAAGGAAAAGAGAGAGAGAGAGAGTGAGAATGAGAGAGGGAAGAATGGAGAGAAAGTGAGAGGGGGACTGAGGAAGTGAAAGAAAAGGGTGGAGATGGGGGAGGGAAGAACAGTGGGGATTGAGAAGTTGAGAGGAAATTCTAAAATGAGAAAAATCACCAGGAATGGAAACAGTCAGTCAACACGTGAAATATTGACAGACAACACCAAGCGATTGAGAATTGAGAAAATCGAGAAAGAGTGAGAGAGAGAGAGAGTTTGGATAAGTGTATGCATTCAGACAGACATATATATATATATATAAGTGCAGGAGTGGCTGCGTGGTAAGGAGCTTGCTTCCCAACCACATGGTTCCGGGTTCAGTCCCACTGCGTGACACCTTGGGAAAGTGTCTTTCCACTATAGCCTCGGGCTAATCAAAGCCTTGTGAGTGGATTTGGTAGACGGAAACTGAAAGAAGCTTGTCGTGTATATATATGTATATATATATATATATATATATATATATATATATATATATATGCATATATATATATATATGCATATATATATATGCATATATATATATATATGCATATATATATATGCATATACATATATAAATATATATATATGTATATGTATTTGTGTGTCTGTGCTTGTCCCACCACCATCACTTGACAACCGATGTTGGTGTGTTTACATCCCCATAACCTGGCAATTCAGTTAAAAGAGATTGACAGAATAAGCCCTCGGCTTACAAAGAATAAGTGCTGGGGTTAATTTGTTTGACTAACAGGCGGTGCTCCAGCATGGCCACAGTCAAACAACTGAAACAAATAAAAGATTATAAGAATACATACTTGCATAATGCATATATCCACTTACCTGTCTATCTATCTATCTATCTATCTATCTATCTACCTGTCTGTCTCTCTGTCTGTCTGTCTGCCTACCTACCTATCTATCTATCTATCTATCTATCTATCTACCTACCTACCTACCTATCTATCTATCTATCTATCTATCTATCTATCTATCTATCTATCTATCTATCTATCTATCTATCTATCTACCTACCTACCTACCTACCTACCTATCTATCTATCTATCTATCTACCTACCTACCTACCTACCTGTCTGTCTCTCTGTCTGTCTATTGAACTATTGATCTATAGGTTTGGTAAAACTCTTGGCCCTTGTGGAACTCTGTTGATTCTGCTAAATTTTAATGATAAATGTACATGCATACATACATGCATACATACATGCATGCATACATACATACATACATGCATACATACATACATACATGCATACATACATGCATGCATGCATACATACATACATATATGTCGTGAGGACCAAAGACATGAAGTGTTTCGTGTTGCAAGACAGTGTGTGCTTAACCACCTCATCCCAGGTCTTCCTGGGTCTACCTCTTCCACGGGTTCCCTCAACTGCTAGTGTGTGGCACTTTTTCACACATCTATCCTCATTCATTCACAACACATGACCATACCAGCACAGTCGTCTCTCTTGCACACCACATCTGATGCTTCGTATATCCAACTCTTCCCTCAGGGCGCTTACGCTCTGTCGAGCATGCACACTGACATTACACATCCAGCGGAACATACTGGCTTCATTCCTTGCAAGCTAACACATGTCCTCAACAGTCATGGTCCATGTTTCACAGCCATGTAGCATGGCTGTTTGCACACATGCGTCACACAGTCTACTTTTTACTCTGAGCGAAAGACTCTTTGTCACCAGCTGAGGTAGGAGCTCTCTGAACTTTGCCCAGGCTATTCTTATCCTCACAGCTACACTTTCAGAGCATCAACCCCTGCTACTGACCTGGTCCCCTAGGTAACGGAAGCTATCAACTACTTCTAGTTTTTCTCCCTGGAATGTGACAGAAGCTGTTCCCTGCACATTTTCAGTGTTTATAGCACCTGAGCATTTGCCACATACAAAAACTATCATCCCAGTTAGCCTTCCTTTGGTATTGCTGCAAAATAGCTTACACTGGGTACATCTTATGGAGTTTCTACCTATGCCTTTTCTACAGATCAAGCAGGGCCATCTACTTGAAAGGATTTGTGGTTTGTCTGCCATCCTACTTATTAAGACTTTGTTATTGGCTAAGTTGACTCTAAGGCCCTTTGATTCTAATCCTTGCTTCCACACCTGAAACTGTTCCTCTAGTTCTAATAGTGACTCAGCAATTAGAGCAAGGTCATCAGAATAGAGGAGCTCCCAGGAGCAACCTGTCTTCAATTCCTCTGTTATTGCCTGGAGGTCTATGATAAATAGGAGGGGGCTAAGGATTGAACCTTGGTGGACTCCTACCTCTACCCGGAATTCTTCACTGTACTCGTTGCCAACCCTCACCTTACTGACAGTGTCCCTGTACATGGCTTGCACAACTCTCACTACCCATTCATCTATCCCTAGTTTCCTCATTGACCACCAGATAAGGGATCGGGTGACCCTGTCAAAGGCTTTCTCCATGTCAACAAAAGCTAGGTAGAGAGGTTTATCTTTGGCTAGGTATTTCTCCTGCAGCTGTCTTACCAGAAATATAGCATCAGTGGTGCTTTTCCCAGGCACAAACACAAACTGCATCTCATCCAAATTAACTTTCGCCCTAATTAGTTGGGTTATGACCCTCTCCGTGACTTTCATTACCTGATCTAAAAGCTTGATACCTCTGTAATTATTTGTATCTAAAGCGTCACCTTTACCTTTGTAGCAGTTGACTATGATGCTGCTACACCAGTCATTGGGTATGACTCCTTCGTGTATCACTTGGCTAACTATACGGGTGACTAGGCTATAGCCAATACTGCCAGATATTTTGAGCATCTCTGCGGTGATTCCTGATGGACCAGGGGCTTTCCCGGTCTTCATACCCTTAATTGCTTTATCTACCAAGATATTGTCAATTCGGATAGCTGGTCCCTCTGTTGGGTTGACATTCGGCAGACTCTCTTTCTCCCATTCATT
>NC_142953.1:24650888-24688388 GCF_046866305.1 Octopus bimaculoides | reverse complement strand
AATTTCTCAAGATTGGTATTTAGGCAGTGTGTTACATATCCTATTGCCCTAGTAATTACAGGTATAAACCTGAACTTGTAATCTGAAGAGAGTAACTGCAAATTTCTCAATAGTTCATCATAGGTATTTTCTTTTTCACTGATCTTTAGCTTTATGCTAACATCTGCTGGGCAGCTAATTTCCATAACTGCACACAGTTTCTCTTCTCTATCCCAAATCATTATATCAGGTCAATTGTGTTTACGGAGGTTTTATTTTATTGAGGTTTTCACTGGGACATTCCACCAGTACTCCTTTTTATTACAAGTGGCTAAGACTTCTATCATATGGGCTCTTATTTCTTTGACCTCAGAGTTACCCTTCTGATGAATCGCATTATCTCAGACCTTGTCCATCTTGGATACCCCACCATTCTTGGGTCCTCTCAGTCTAGGATACCCTCTGTCTTTGATTACCTCAGTCTTTGTTCCCTTCAGTTTCAGTCTTGGATCCCTTCAGTCTGAAATCCCCTTAACTTCAGATCCCATCGGTCACAAATCCTCAATAAAAAAATAGCCACACAATCCATCTGTCCTCCTCCAAGATGTCCAAAACAAATCAACCGTGTCAACCCTTCTATGAAATACTTCTGTCAGCACCGTTGATCTCTCAAAGCAATGAAATTTTCTCCATATTTATTGTTCATTTAATAAATGATACTGTGAAATGTTTCCTATTCACAGCAATCCTCCTCTTTATCTGCCAATATCTATGCTGCAATTTGTCTGTCTTCACATTCTGAGTTCAAATTCTGCTGAGGTTGACTTCACCTTTCATCCTTTAGGGGTCGATAAAATAAGTACCAGTTGAGCACTGGGATCGATGTAATCAACTTACCCCCCCCCCCTACTGCCCACTAAATTGCTGGCCTTGTGCCAAAATTTAAAATCAATATTTTTGCTACAATTCCATATATTCTTTTGCTCTCTGTATCTGGCTCTTCTGACAAAGAAGAGGCCCTTTTTCAGTTTTATAAACATTCTTTCAATTTTAGTTTCTTTATTATTTGCACGGGTCTGCTGAAGAGTTCATAGATTGTCCAAGATACTCTCATAGAATGTGACCAAATGAAGGGTCTTTTTCAACATAGTCCCCCCACCTTTGTGGTCCCCACACTTCTTCCATCGGTGTTGTGGTGCTTGGATCCCATTGGTGAAGAAGCTTTCATCCTGTTGGTTAAAAAAGGGTCATCAGGTGCAGGCGTGGCTGTGTAGTAAGAAGCTTGCTTACCAACCACATGGTTCCAAGTTCAGTCCCACTGCATGACACCTTGTGCAAGTGTCTTCTACTACAGCCTCAAGCTGACCAAAGCCTTGTGAGTGGATTTAGTAGATGCAAACTGAAAAGCCCGTCATATGTGTATGTATATATATATATATATATATATATATATATATATATATATATACATATATATATATATATATGTATATATTTATGTGTGAGTGTCTGTGTTTGTCCCCCCACCATCACTTGACAAATGTTGGTGTGTTTATGTCCCTGTAACTTAGCGGTTCAGCAAAAGGGTCTGATAGAATAAGTACAAGGCTTACAAAGGGTAAGTCCTGGGGTCATTTTGTTTGGCTAAAGGCGGTGCTCCAGCATGGCCACAGTCAAATGACTGAAATGTGTTATAGAGTAACAGCAGATATGACAACATCATCACTAAGATACTGGTTCCCAGCCAAATGTTTTTTCATGTTGGGGAATAGATGATAGTCGAACGGGGCCAAACCAGATCATTCAATCTGCTAGAAATGACAATCAAATTTATCCTCAAATCAAGCCCCTGCTACCTTAAATGACATCCTAGAAAGAAACCCTTTAAAATTCATGCCTTTTCATCATAGCTTAGTTAAAACTGATGGACCTGAGGTTTAACAATGGCAACAACAATATTTGGTCCTTCTTTTGACTCTACTCTCCATAGGAATAGAGGGAGAGAAGGGAGGGAGAGAGAAAGGGAGAGCAGGGTTTCATTCTCTCTCCATCTGCCTTTTCCTATCTATCCATCTATTTATCTATCTATACCTTTCCACCTCTGCCAGGTGAAATGCTTAGCGGTATTTCGTCTGTCTTTACGTTCTGAGTTCAAATTCCGCCGAGGTCGGCTTTAACTTTCATTCTTTCAGGGTGGATAAATTAAGTACCAGTTGCATACTGGGGTCGATCTAATCCACTGGCTCCCTCCCCCCAAAAAGAAAAGTATATAAAATAACACCAAGTCTTTACCATGACCAATGCTACAGCTATTTTGTAACAGTAAAGTGCATGTTAACCAGGACAATATCTATTAAAGTGAACAACATTGATGGTGATACAGTTACAGTATTTAAGAGATGAGGAATTATGTACATTATTTACATTATTTACATTTGACGGCTTTTTTTCAACCGATTTTATTCAGCAAAAACAATAACAATATTTAAGAGAAGCATCTCGGATAATGTAAATATTGATGGTGATGATGATGATGTTGCACCAATGAAGATGCAGAGATGCTGACAAAAATTTCGTTACGATGAAGAAATTAAGGGTTAGGGTTAGGGTTATGGTTAGAAATATGGATAAAGGTTTCAAACACAGTTTCCAGATTGAAATATCATTGTTTAGGGATCCAATTGGGAAAATCCATTTGAACAATTTGTTAAGTTAGCTTTAACACTTCTTGTTTTACCACATGGATATGTTGATGCGGGTAAGAGAGTGTTTAGCCACATGAATTTTATGGAAATCAAATGAGCATATGCCAGTACCACCTGACTGGCCTTTGTGCCAGCGGCACGTAAAAGCATTCACTACACTCTCGGAGTGGTTGGTGTTAGGAAGGGCATCCAGCTGTAGAAACTCTGCCAGATCAGATTGGAGCCTGGTGTTGCCATCTGGTTCACCAGTCCTCAATCAAATCGTCCAACCCATGCCAGCATGGAAAGTGGACGTTAAACGATGATGATGATGATGATGATGATGATAATGATGTCTGAGCATAGAAACACTAAGATAAATTTTAAACATCAAATATGGACTTAAATGAAGTAGTTAGATTAATATTGTTACATTGAACTGTTAAGGAAAATTGGATTAATCGATGCTTATAAACCATGTGAAACTGTGGCTTCTACATCAAAAGAAATGATTGGGAAATTTTCCAAAATATTATGGAGTAAAACTAATAGAAATTATGTTTATTTTAATTCAATTAGAATTGAAATCTTTAATATATTGGGTTGGTGCATAATTATTGTGGCTTCTTTTTTTCTAGTTTTATTCAGGAAAAACAATAACATGTAACAAAAACATCTTTAAATGATTATTCCAGAGCATATTCACCATCTACTTCAATTACTGCTTCCCATTTGCTTGGCAGATGGTCAGACCATCATTTAAAGATGTTTCTGTTAAATATTGTTATTGTTTTTGTTGAATAAAATTTGTTGAAAAAAAGCCACAATAATTATGCACCAACCCAGTATATCCTTCGATATTATCTATTTATGTGATTTCTTTTTACTTAGATGCATTTTTCTTTCAGCAGTGGTTTGTTACTTTTCATTTATATCTGGCGCCATTAGAATCTTTCAGCTATAGAAATAATGCTTTTTAAAATTTTGAATTATCATTGCTGATAATTTAGCACCTTTATTACTCAGAATCGTTTCAATATAGCTGTAGAAACCCTCCCTTACTCCACCAGGAGGGTCAATATCAACCATTTGGCTAAAACCTGGTTTAATAGCATGTATAAATTAAGCATGATTGGAGGTGTCATTGTGGGTTTTATCTAAAACTATGGCGTGATTGCAAACTCTTCCATTGATACCTTAGAGATAAGGTTAAATAATTCAACAACAGTGATTCATTTTCAATATCTATTGATATGTATATGAAGTAGCAGCAAATACTTGTCTTTCTCTTTCTTTCTTTCGCACACACACACTCACATACATACATATACAGCATTACACTGACAAAAATGAATAAATAAAGCCAAGAAAGTAATAGCCGCCATTATGTATATGCATACAGACACACTCTAAATTCACGAGTTATTCTCACACAATTTGTAACATTATGATGGGAAAATCTCACACAAACACCGCTAAAAAACGTAATTGTGGCATTTCTTTTCATTTTTAATGACTCAATACTTTTTTTCCCCTTTCAGCTGACCACACTTTATCAAAAAACATGTCTGTGAATATTGCTTAAATAGCATCGCAGATTAAAACATGATCTACCAAAACAAGTTTGTTTCGTGTTTTTCTTTTATTTTTTCTTACCTCTCTCTTTAAAAAACCCAGAAAAATAAAATACAGAATCCGAACACACATTTACGAGAAACGTTGTCGAATAACAAAAAGAGAAATAATGATACGATTGCTACTAATAATAACCGATCCTTTAATCATTACTACAAAACACTAGCGTTACGTCTGCCATTGCTGGTGGGGTAACCGTGACCCGAGAAACACGATGATAGGTGATGATGTGATGGGACAAACACATTGTAAAAATACATCCTTATTCGATGAAGGTGATAGTGTCAAAATAAACATTTACTTAATATAGTAAAAAACGAATATTATTATAAATGACATTAATTTGATTATTAATTGAGGAAATAAATGCTATTATGTTTAAATGACGAGTAGGATGGTAAATTGTAAGAAAAAAACCCCATCAAATTGCAACAATTGACAATATAAAATGGTTGTAGTAAATGGCGATTTTAGTGCATTCTCAAAACACCTTGTAAGGGTGCAGCGTAGGTGGTTGAAAGTCAATGAATCCACCGATCCCAGTTCGACTTGTTGGAATTGTAGCAATGTTTTTATTTTACTTATTTCAGTCAATAAACTGTGGCCATACTGGGGCATCACTTTGAGGGGTTTAGTTGAACAAATTGACCCCCAGTAGTTGCATTTTTATTGCTTTTTTAAAAATAATTCTGGTACTTCTATCTAGCTATCTGTCTGTCTGTCTGTTTGTCTATCTGTCTGTCTGTTTGTCTATCTGTCTGTCTACCTATCTGTCTGTCTGTCTATTCATCCATCCATCCATCCATCTGTCCGTCTATCTATCTTTTTTTTTACTTGTTCCAGTCATTTTGACTGTGGCCATGCTGGAGCACCGCCTTTTAGTCGAGCAAATCGACCCCAGGACTTATTCTTTGTAAACCTAGTACTTATTCTATCGGTCTCTTTTGCCGAACCTCTAAGTTACAGGGACGTAAACACACCAACATTAGTTGTCAAGCGATGGTGGGGGCACCAACACTGACACACAAACATATACATATATATATATATATATATATATATATATATATATACGACGGGCTTCTTTCAGTTTCCGTCTACCAAATCCACTCACAAGGCTTTGGTCGGCCTGAGGCTATAGTAGAAGACACTTGCCCAAGGTGCCACGCAGTGGGACTGAACCCAGAACCATGTGGTTGGTAAGCAAGCTACTTACCACACAGCCACTACTACGCCTCTATCTATCTATTTATCTATTTGTTTGTCTGTCTGTCTGTCCATCCATCCATCCATCCATCTATCTGTCTATCTCTCTATCTATTTATCTGTCTGTCTGTCCGTCCATCCATCTATCTATCTCTCTATCTATCCATCTATCTATCTATCCATCCATCCATCTATCTATCTATCTATCTATCTATCTATCTATCAACATCATTTAGCGTCTCCCCTCCATGCTGGTATGGGTTGGATGGTTTGACACGGAGCTGGCTTGCAAGGAGCAGTCCAGGCTCCAACTGTCTGTTGTGGCATGGTTTCTATGACTGGATGTCCTTCCTAACACCAAGCACTTAACAGATTGTGTTGGGTGCTTTTTATGTGCCACTAGCACAGGTGCATTTACATAACACCAGCACGAGTGCTTTTTTAAGTGGCACCAGCACGGGTGCTTTTCAAGTGGCACCTCAAAAGACAAGCCTGTAGGTGGGGCTGAAAGCCATTTTACTTAGTTTCCACATCTCTTGGTCCCTTGTCATTTTATCAGTGAGACCCAGCATCAAAGATCCTCTCTTACCACTTTGTCCCAAGTCTTCCTGGGTCTACCCCTTCCACAGGTACTTTCCACTATTAGAGCTTGACACTTCTTTATGCAGCTGTCCTCATCTATACGCACATATAATTCAAATTTACAGAAATCAAAAGACAAAGACAGGTGAAGGAATAACAGGCTGGGGTATCAGGTTAACACTCAGGAAGAATGGAAAAGTCCTTGACATTTCGAGCTTATGCTCTTCTTCGAAAGAAAAAATTAAGAGGAAAAAGAAAGGAGAAAGAATGCAAAAAAAAAAAAGAAACATAAAAAAACGTGTTGGGATTAATGGTTGAACATGATGAAATGATTTGGACTGATACTCTGAAATTTTTACCAGGGACCAAATCCACGAAGTAAAGAGGAATCCGGGTGAACAGATTCTTTTATTTTTTTAGTCTTTTATTTGTTTCAGTCATTTGACTGTGACCATGCTGGAGCACCACCTTTAGTCAAACAAATATCGACCCTAGGACTTGCTCCTTGTAAGCCTAGTACTTATTCCACCAGTCTCTTTTGCCGAACCTCTAAGTTACAGGGATGTAAACACACCAACATTAGTTGTCAAGCGATGGTGGGGGACCAACACTGACACACAAACATATACATATATATATATATATATATATATATATACAGCTTATATATATATATATATATATATACGACGGGCTTCTTTCAGTTTCCGTGTCTACCAAATCCACTCACAAGGTGCCACACTGTGAGACCTAATCTGGAACAATGTTGTTGGTAAGCAAGCTACTTGCCACACAGCCACTCCTGATATGTAGATAAGGATGTAAATAAACAAATAAAACAGCCTGGATTTGATATTCAAAATATATATAATACAGGTTTATCATCTCACTTTCTATCTGTTGCCAGCTTTCTTTGTCCGTTTCTCTCTCTCTCTCTCTCTCTCTGTCTCTCTCTCTATCTCTCTCTCTCTCTTTATTCCTGCTTACTGTATCATCATCTCTATTCAACTGCTCCATATTATCAGCCATCCCCTACTCTCCCGCTCACACCTGGCCCTACTGCCCCACTCATTCCTACCCACTTTGTATCCTGAAAATCCACCCTATCACATCATTACTATTCCTTTTATCATTTTCCAGCTCAACCCACTCACTCCCACCCTCTCCTTTAAATGTGAGTAGACATGTCAGGCCTCCACAGCAAGAAACCAGCTCTATTCCAACCCTTTTTCTCTCAGACTTTATTCCTCCCTGCTCCTTATTCTCCTACCATTTAAGTTCCCTCTCCCCGTTCTTGCAAGCTTCATGGTGATCTCAGTAGTGCTGGTGGCACCTAGAAAGGAACCCAGTCCACTCTGTAAAGTGGCTGGCATCACAAAAGGCTTCCAGCCATAGAAACCATGCCAAAGTAGAAAGCAGAGTATAATGCAGTTCTGTGACCTGGCAGATTCTGCTGAATTGTCCAACCAATAGCAGCAGGGGCAAATGGGTATGAAATAACGATAATTAATGAGATATTATATAAATGACAATAAATGATAATAACTAATGGGATATTATGTAACAGACATTAAATAATGATAATTAATGAGACGTTGTATAACAGACATTAAATAATGATAATTAATGAAATATTATATAACGGACATTAAATGATGGTAATTAATGAGATATTATATAACAGACATTAAATAATGATAATTAATGAGACATTATATAACAGACATTAAATAATAAAAATTAATGAGATTTATAACAAACATTAAATGATGATAATTAATGAGATATATAACAAACATTAAATGATAATTAATGAGATATTATATAACAGACATTAAATGATGGTAATTAATGAGATATTATGTAACAGATATTAAATGATAATTAACGAGATATTATGTAACAGGCATTAAATAATGAAAATTAATGAGATATTATATAAGAGACATTAAATCATCATCATCATCATCATCGTTTAACGTCCGCTTTCCATGCTAGCATGGGTTGGACGATTTGACTGAGGACTGGTGAAACCGGATGGCAACACCAGGCTCCAGTCTGATTTGGCAGAGTTTCTACAGCTGGATGCCCTTCCTAACGCCAACCACTCAGAGAGTGTAGTGGGTGCTTTTACGTGTCACCCGCACGAAAACGGCCACGCTCGAAATGGTGTCTTTTATGTGCCACCCGCACAAGCCAGTCCAGGGGCACTGGCAACGATCTCGCTCGAAAATCCTACAGGAGCCAGTCAGGCGGTACTGGCAACGGCCACGCTCAAAATGGTGCATCTCATGTGCCACCCGCACAAGAACCAGTCCAGGGGCACTGGCAACGATCTTACTTGGCTTGCCGGGTCTTCTCACGCACAGCCCATTTCCAAAGGTCTCGGTCCGTAGTCATCGCCTCGGTGAGGCCCAATGTACGAAGGTCTTGCCTCACCACCTCAGCCCAGGTCTTCCTGGGCCTACCTCTTCCACGGGTTCCCTCAACTGTTAGGGTGTGGCACTTTTTCACGCAGCTATCCTCATCCATTCTCACCACATGTCCATACCAGCGCAATCGTCTCTCTTGCACGCCACAACTGATGCTTCTAATGTTCAGCTTTTCTCTCAATGAGATAAAGAAATGACAATAAATGATGATAATGAGACATTATATAACAGACATTAAATGATAATTAATGAGATATTATATATATGTGAGCATATGAATATTGGCTCTTCTGCTCCACTCTTTCCTCCATACCTCATACCTTGAGGGCCCACTCTGATACCCCATTGACACATTTTTATCACTTTCTCACCATCCTCTCTTCAGAAATGTGAGTAGAGATGGGAGTCCTCTACAGCGAGAAACCTCTTCTGCTCTGACCCTTTTCTTTCATAATTTACTCCCTCTAGTGTTCAAAGCCTTGCAAGCTCTCCTGGAGCAAAATTACAGCAACATTCATCCTAAACTGCCATGTTGTGTTGGCAAACAATCTTTACTACAGAAATCTCTATGTTGCTTTGAGGGGAAGCTAAAACTAGACAAACTACATTTTCTATTACCAAATATTCTTCAATGTTATTCATTTGGGTGGAGCAAAAAAGGTACTTTTTACACAGATTTTTCGAAATATATTTTCAAGAATATATTTTTAATTGCAAAATCCTTTAAAACACAACTGTGTTAAAATCTGAAGTTCTTCAATTTACATCGTCAGGCTCTGCTTGAAATTTTGAATAATTTATAACATGTTGGCCATTCCTCATTTTATTTTTTTACATTCATTGTTATGAATAAATTTTCTTTTGCGGAATCCCTTAAAAACAGGAGTGTTAAAATCTCAATCTCTAAAATTTATATCTTCAGGCTCCGAAACGCACTTGAAATTTCAAAATTATGTGAAATAAATAGACTTTTGACTTTGTTTTTTTTTTATCATATGTGTTTTGTCATATGTGTTACATGAGGTCTAGATTACACATACATTAAAATAAAATTATGTGTAACCCAATTTTTGATTCTTGACACATTTTGGTGATGAAAATAATTAACATTTCCAATTTATTCGAAATGATTCCATGTAACTAAATAATGCAAATCATTGTAGCACATCTTTTTTCGTTCTGGTAATAAAGCCAATTGATGTTTTTTTTGTAGACGAGAATTAGCATCTCACTCTTGGTCACAGGCAGAAGCTAGTTCCGGGAATTTCATTAGCTTTATTGGTGTTTTTGAACTTATATTTTTGATGACGTCTTTTCGTTTCATGGAAAATGGAATTGGAAAAATCTTCATCTTTGCTTGCTGATCCATTTCCAGATTCACTGCTTGATGAAAACACCATCAATTCAGACTCCTCTGCTGATGCAGGGCAACTGTGAACTGACTGATTCTTTCTAATCAACTTCTGAACATTTAATTTAGATACTGCTTGATCTGTTCCTTCAATGATCATTTATTGATTTGTCTGTCGATCCTAAAACATCTTGTTCTCTCTGTGCTACTTTTTTGTCTCTACAACTGCAATAAGAAATGTCCAATAAATCTTTTGTTGCATTGTTTTTAATCACATTACACTTTGTTTGAAATGGTGGCACATTTTTTTCTATTTTTCATAGATCTTAGTAATGCTTGGTGCTTTGGATAAAAGGTTAAGATTTTCGGTTTAACTGACTCAGTCATAATACAATCTAAAGCAAAATTTTTCATGGACCCTTAAAATACTATTTTCTGTCCCAAATTTACTATTTTGTTATGTGGACACCCAAACATCTTACATGGACCCCGGTTGAGAACCACTGTTGTAGAGGATTGGAATGTGTACTCACATTTAGAAAGAGGAAGAGAGAAGCAAAATGGAGAAAATTGTCAGTTGGAGCTTCAAAGAGATAGATAATGGTGTTGAGGTGCCCAGGTGGTCCCACAAGGTTTGAGGCATGAGAAGAAGTTTTGGTTTGCAAGATTGTATAGGAAGGAAATGAGGGAGTGCGGTGCAACTGTTTCTGGAAAATATACATTCATCTAAAAATACACATGCAGCATCTCCTCTGGGTCGCAGAGAAATCAGAGCCCCAGAATTTATTCAGCCCCACATTACAGCAGTTTTGTATTGGGTTTGTGCATAATTATTGCAGCTTCTTTGCAACAAATTTTATTCAACAAAAACAATAGCAACATTTAACAAAAGCATCTTTAAATGAAGGCAGTGAGCTGGCAGAACCGTTAGCACGCCGGGCGAAATGCTTCGTGGTATTTCGTCTGCCGTTACGTTCTGAGTTCAAATTCCGCTGAGGTCGACTTTGCCTTTCATCCTTTCGGGGGTCGATAAATTAAGTACCAGTTACGCACTGGGTCGTTACGCACTGGGGTCGTTACGCACTAGGGTCGTTACGCACTGGGGTCGTTACGCACTGGGGTCGTTACGCACTGTCTGTCCTTGTTTGTCCCCTCTATGTTTAGCCTCTTGTGGGCAATAAAGAAATAATAAAAAACATCTTTAAATGATTATTCCGGAGCATATTCACCATCTACTTCAATTACTGTTTCCCATTTGCTTGGCAGATGGTCAGACCATCATTTAAAGATGTTTTTGTTGAATAAAATTTATTAAAAAAAGCCACAATAATTATGCACCCACCCAATGCATTCATCTAACAATATGCATGCAGCATCTCCTCTGGGTTGCAGAGAAATCAGAGCCCCAGAGTTTATTCAGCCCCACATTACAGTAGTTTCATACAAGCAAACAAGAGATATACTTGTAGGAAACCGCCCAGGAGGCAATTTTATTTTTTAAAAAACTTTTTATGAATTTTCATTACGTCATTGTTTTGATTCTCAACTGTTCTCTGTGCACATGGTAAGCTATCAGAATACAAAGCTGTAAGTGGAACAGTTTTTGGTACAGTTTGGCATAAACAGAAGTGTTTCATTTGCAAATTACTATAATTTTAGACACTTCAGGCCAAGGACAATAGCATATTATTAATATTATTATTTTAAATTACAATATTAAAAAAAAACAAATATGACAAAAGACAATTTAATTGTTTATTTGTGTGCTTTTCATTATGGTTGATGTTCCGTTAAACCGGTATAGACAACTCTATGTCTTTTAGAGGTTTATGCTTCTCCGTTCTTGGCCTTCAAGACAAACCGGTATAGACCAGCCTCCGTGTGTGAATATAGGTTTATGGGTAGTCTTGTTATGCATTTATTGAATGAAGTTCTAAGGGAACAGAGTACAAGATTACACACAAATGTTTATGATGTCCTTAACTGAGATTGATGTTGTTATTCTTGTCGCAGCTGTGAGAAATCATTATTCCAAATGAAGAAATGGCAGTTAATTATTCAACAGAATTGTCAGAGTATCTCACAAAAAATCTTGCCTGGTAGTATTTCATTACAGCTCTTTACATTCTGAGTTCAAATCCTGACTGGGTCAACCTTGCCATTCAATCTTTCTGGGGTTGATAAAATAAAATATAACTCATGTACCGAGACTTGGTTTCCAGATCTGTGAGCCTCATAAACGCCGCTGCAGATCCATTGAGGATTCTTTCAGCCTCCGCCCACTGTCATGCTGTCGTAGTGCTGGCTGCCTTCCTTCCTTGCCATGCCACCCTTAAAAATATCATGAGGCATAGCCTAGACACCACAAGCTTCCTTTCCCAGCTTGAGCTAGCAGGGTTAAACTGAGGGGACAGTAAAAGGTTGGATGGTATGACAATTTTCCTGTTCTATGGTGGCAGGCTCCTCATCTGGGATGCCACCTGCTATGGCACCTCCTCCAGTGGCAACTTGGTGTTGTTAGCTACCAACCCTGGTTCCACTACTCATCAGGCTGGAAAAAGCAAGATGTCTATGTATCGGTCATTCTCCCACAGGTTTATGGTCATAAGCACAGGCATCATGGTTGAGAAACTTACTTTCCAACCATCCAACCACATGGTTCTGGGTCCAGTCCCACTGCATGGACCTTGGGCAAGTGGCTCCTACCATAGTCCTGAGCTGACCAAAGCTTGGTGCGTGGATTTGGTAGATGGAAACTGAAAGATGCCCATCGTATATATATATATATATATATATATATATATATATATATATATATATATCATCATCATCATCGTTTAACGTCCGCTTTCCATGCTAGCATGGGTTGGACGATTTGACTGAGGACTGGTGAAACCGGATGGCAACACCAGGCTCCAGTCTAATTTGGCAGAGTTTCTACAGCTGGATGCCCTTCCTAACGCCAACCACTCAGAGAGTGTAGTGGGTGCTTTTACGTGTCACCCGCACGAAAACGGCCACGCTCGAAATGGTGTCTTTTATGTGCCACCCGCACAAGCCAGTCCAGGGGCACTGGCAACGATCTCGCTCGAAAATCCTACGGGAGCCAGTCAGGCGGTACTGGCAACGGCCACGCTCAAAATGTTGCATCTCATGTGCCACCCGCACAAGAACCAGTCCAGGGGCACTGGCAACGATCTTACTTGGCTTGCCGGGTCTTCTCACGCACAGCACATTTCCAAAGGTCTCGGTCAGTAGTCATCGCCTCAGTGAGGCCCAATGTACGAAGGTCTATATATATATATATATATATATATATATATGTAGGAACCTTAATCCTAATTTCCTAATTTTCCCCTTCTATCAATGTTCACAGAAGATCTCAGCACAGCAAAGAATGAATAAAGAAGCAACTTTCATCAATAAATATTATCCACAGCTTAACATGAACACAACATAATACAAAACACTACAAACCTTACCAATAATGCCACTAACACCCATACATTCCTTATACCATTCATATTACACTATTATATCGACCCTAATTGCACCATGTCCAGAACTACTTACCTTCCTTACACAATCTTTTTACTCAGGGACAAGTAGACCCGACACCATTTGATAATTGGTACACATTCAAAGACAGTGAACAGCAATGACGACACCAGTTTGACTTTGAATCTCTTTAACAATTCAAAATAATGAATTTAATTCCTCTTAATTCTACCTCAGTTCATCTTTTTGTATTTATTTATCACTACTTTTCATAAAAAAGCCTTTATCTTTTTTGATATTCAATGTGGATTTTCGCTTTTTTTCTTCTTATTTTCCCCCATATCTTTTCCATGTGTAGTTTCTATTTTCTTTTTGAAACATATTTCTATTGTATATATATATGAATATCTTAATAATACTAAAACTCTAGAAGATGTTTGTTTGTTCCCAAAATATCTCAGAAATAGTATATTTTATCTTAAATTTTTTTACATATATATTTTCATACTTACTTTATGCAGTGCAGTCTGAATTTTTGTGATATTTATTAACGAAAATGATTAAACACAATTTTTGTTTGTTATTTCTTGACAAAAAAAGGCATAAACACACATATAATGAATGTCATAGTGTGTGAATCAACACAAACACACACACACTATCTGTGACACACACACACACACACACACATAGTTTTCATGCTCTCTCTCTCTATCATTCTCTAAGAAAAAAAAAAAAAAATGTCGACTTTTTGATGTCCACAATATTTTAATCATTTAGAATATTTTTAAGTGAATATGATTTTAAAAATGTAAGTTGTTTGGACTATAAGTATTTGTATTTTAGCTTTCTTTAAACAGACAATATTTTAATGTTTTTTAATTATTTTCAAGTAAATACTGTTACAAAATTTTTTTTGGCATATTTAAAAAATATTTTGAAGTGGAAATGACTTTAAAAATATGGTAAATATTTCATAAAAGACCCGTTTGTAACCTTGGTGTGAAATAATTTTTTTCCATAGGTATTTTTTGAGTGCATTCAATGTATCTCAGTTGCAAAGATTTGGCTACTATTTCTAGCACGCCATGCTACCACATAACAGCTATTTGCGATAAAGGATATGAAATACCTGTTACGTGGTAACAGGGCGTGCAAGAAATAGCAGCCAAATCTTTCCTTTTCTAGGGAAAGGAGCCATTTACATGGCTGGAAAGGTCGTTTATGTAAATTATAAAGAGGAGTGGGCCCAAGACAGTCCCATGAGGGACACCACTGGTGACTTTTGTTGGGCTTGAGTGGACTCCATCAACCACAACATGTTGTGTTCTATTCATCAGGAAATACTTAATCTAGTGTAGAGGTTTTTCATGGATTCCAACATTTGCCAATTTTGAGAGTAAGATATTATGGTCAACCCTGTCGAACGCTTTACTGAAGTCAAGATATATGGCATCAGAGTTCGAACCTGTTCCCAAGGCTTTAAGTATATCTTCAATGTGGTGTAAGAGCTGTGTTAGACAGTCCCTGCCACAGCGAAAGCCATGCTGGTTTGCATTTAGGAGTTTTGGGATCTCCAGGAAGTCAGCTATCCTTGATCTTACCACTCATTTAAACACTTTAATGATGTGGGAGGTGAGTGAGATTGGGTGATAGTTGACTGCGAGGGATCTGTTTCCCTGTTTGAAAACCAGGATGACAGACTGGGATAGGAGCTGTTTCGGTATATAATCCGAGTCTAAAGAATTTCTCCAGAGGTTGGTCAGAGGGACTGCAAGTTGGTGTCTATATTGCTTCAGGAGACTAGCGGGGAATCTCTCAGGGCCTACTGCAGAATAGTATTTGACCTCGTTTATTGCTGCTATGATGTCTGAGGCAGTGAAGGTTATGTCTGAGATATTATGTTGGGAATCAACTTCGTTTGCCTCCCTTACTTCAATATCAGTGGGGTCACTAAAGACAGAGCAATATTGTTTCTGCAGTATTTCTGCCATTTCTTTAGCATCGTGTTGGAGAATGCTGTTATCATCGGTCAGTGGTCCAATGGGTGAGACTGGTTCTATGCTTATTTGCATAAGAATAAAATACTTTTGGGTTCTGTTTGATGTTTTTGATTACCCACTGTTCCTCCGCAGCTCTTTGATTTTCAATGAAGGTTTTCATGTCGGTCTGCAGATGAAGTTTTTCCAACTCCAGCCTTTTCATTGTTGTTGAATGTGGGAGTATTTTAATTGGTTGATTTTTTTTATTGAGTCTTTTGATGCGCCTGATGAGTGTTTTTTTCTTTCTAAGGAGCTGGTTTCTGTTTGTGTTAGTGGATTTTGTAGGAGCGTGTTTTGAGCATGTATAGGTGACAATGTTCTCAAAGTGCTGCCATGCGGTCTCAATGTGAGTGGAACTGAGAGTGAAAGACCAATCGATGTAGGACAGATCCTTTCTGATTGCTCCCCAGTCCGCTTTGTGGAAGTTTATGTTGTCAAACGAGTGCCATGGAGTGGGATTGGTTGGTTTGGTTTTGTGTATGCCGGGAATTAAAATTTCAGAGAATCATGTCATGGTCTGAGAGGAGAGTTTTTTCAACTGAAATACTGTGAACGGAGCTAGAGTGGTTGGTTAATATTAGATCCAAGATCGTTTTATTCTGTCTTGTTGGTTCGAGCACTAGCTGAGTCAGGAAGAATTTATCCATTAGATTAAAGAGTAATTCTGCTGCTGCTTTATCTGATGTAGAACATCTGCCCAACTTCAGAGTATTTGTGGACCAGTTTATATGAGGGAGGTTAAAATCACCCATCACTAGTATGTTTCTAGAGTTATATTTTTGAAGGAAGGATTTTGTTGAGGTACTCTTCAAAGTACTTTAGAGGTGCTTGAGAGGCCTGTAAAGACCAACAATGATTACGTATTTGGCCTTGTTGAATAGTGATATAGATTCACAATAGCCATTGGAAAATATGTCCTTGGCATCAACTGAAAAGGAGTCATGGAGAAAGATGGCCCTCCCCACTTTATTTCAGTCTGTGCGATCTGCACAGACGATGGTGAAATCTTTTATTTTCCCCTTGGCATTCATATGTGCGCTGTTTAGGTGAGTTTCAGTAAGGATAAAGAAAGGGAAGCAATGTGCCGTTTCGGCTAGCCAACTCTCTATATATGGGATCTTCCATTTTTGGGCAATGACTGATGGGTTGATGCCATGTACATTTAACAGGAATATCAAGGTAAGGGTAGTTTGATGCTTGCATTATTCTAAGTTATGTTTTATGTTGTTCAGGGGTAGCAATGAGGGTAGGTTTGTATGGAGCTGTGTGTGTATGATTTTCTAGTTCGTGGTGGGTGTGTGTTCCTTGTGTTTTGCATAAATGGTTGCTGATAGCTTGTTGGATCTCCTGGCTTAGGTTGGCTTTCATATTCTCTAGATAAGTTAGTAAAAAAGAGTTGCCTCTTTGATTTGCCATTTGGTCAGAGGATACACAGTTCATGTTTATGTCATTTGGTGTTATGGTTTTTCCATAGTTCTGTCTTCGTTGTTTGGTTGTAGGAGGTGAAATGTGGTTGTGTTTTGTTTTTGTTGTTGTCGTAGGTCTCCTCTGTTGCTGTTTATAGTTATTTTTCGACCGTTTTGTGCCCTTCAGATGGTGGTGGTTGCATTCTGGGTTCAAGCACATCCTTAGTGACACAGAAGTTTGGCACAGTTTAGGATGGAAGAAGGTGCATCCGTTGCCTTTTGTACATCCATATTTAGGATCCGGGCCATGGACTCTGTATTTAGGACAGTGTTTGGGGTGGAGGTGAGGGCAGCTTTTTCCTGTTATACCATATGGACAGTTGCCCTTAAGAAGTCTACGGCATAAGGTAAGATGCAAAAAAGCACAACGTTCCTTGTTGCTGGTGACATATGACATGTGACATTAATAAAAATCTGTAAATGTACAATCATCCAGATATCTGAGTACCTTATTATTTTTTCTAATATATATATATATATATATATATATATATATATAATCATCATCATCATCATCATCGTTTAATGTCCACTTTCCTAGCGAGCATGGGTTGGATGATTTGACTGAGGACTGAGTGAAATTCTAGGGTCAATGTAATTGACTAGTCTCCTCCCCACAAATTTCAGGCCTTGTGCCTATAATAGAAAGAATTATTATTATTATTATTATTATTATTATTATTATTATTATTATTATTATATGAAGGCAGCGAGCTGGCAGAAGCGTTAGCATGCTGGACGAAATGCTTAACGGTATTTTGCCCCGTTGCTACGTTCAAATTCTGCCAAGGTCAACTTTGCCTTTCATCCTTTCAGGGTCGATAAATTAAGTACCAGTTGCATACTGGGGGTGAGGGGTTTGATGTAATCAACTTATTTTCTTCCCGAAAATGGTTGCCTTTGTGGCAAAATTTGAAACTAGAACAGTGCATGCCATCAAAGTGACACTGAGGTAAGTATATGAAACCCAACATACCTATCGTGACTACCTGTCTGGTAAGGGTACACTAGGCACATGCATCACAAGCACATGTGCATGACATGGTGACCTCATATCAAGACGAGATAAACAACCCATGACCTTGCAGGTGGGGCCCAGTTAGAATTTTCTTCATGTCAAGTAGTCCATCCCACTCAAAAGGTCCCTGAATAAGGTTTGTTTAAGGATGTTGAATGAAACACCCATGAAACCCCAAAGAATTCCTCTCAACACATGGCTATGATGCTCCCCCACTACTTCTGCTCATGATCAGAGATGCACATATCGTAAGGCGCCTATTATGATAGGATTATTATTGTTATTATTATTATTATTATTATTATTATTATTATTATTATGGCAAGCTGGCAGAATCGATAACATGCAGGGGAAAATGCTTATCTGCATGTCTTTCAACTTTATGTTCCAAGTTTGAACACTGCTGGGGTCACCTTTATCTTTCATCCATTTAGGGCTAATAAAATAAGTACAAGCAGAGCACTAGGGGGTTTATGTAATCAACTTACTTCCCCGCTCAGAATTGTTGGCCTGGTGCCAACATTTGAAATCAGTATAAAAGAAGAACCTTGACCTACTTAATACAAAAAGAGATAAAACCGTTTTTGATGAGAGTAGAAAAAAAAACAAAATAGAAAAAAAGAAAACGAAAAAAACCAGCCTGTAATAGTACAGAGAGTAGTGAAATATCTTACCTGGTATGTCACACAGGTGAGTCGTGAAACTAGAAGACATCAACTGTTGTAAGGTGAATAACACACCAACAAATAACCAAAGTATAGGGGAATCCTTTGTTGCAAACTTTTCAGGCAGGGAAATTTAATAATTCTTTTTAGTGTGGGTTAGGGTTAGGGTTAGGGTTAGGATTAGGTTTGTCAATTACGTTGACCACAGTGTTCAATTGGTACTTGTTTTATTGACCATGGAAGGATGAAAGGCAAAGGAGACCCTGGTTAAATTTGAACTCAGAACCTAAAGGCAGAAGAAATTCTAAATATTTTGTCCAGTGAGCTAATGATTCTGCCAACTGAGCCACTTTACGGGGAGTGGGAGAGAGCATTTAATAATGGGTTCAAATTTTGGCACAAAACCAGCAGTTTTAGAGGGTTGGGGTAAGTTGATTACATAACCCCCCCCCCCCTCATCCCGTCACCATCGTCACCAGAACTTGATTGGAACTTATTTTATCAACCCCTAAAGGATGAATGGCAAAGTCGACCTTGGCGAAATTTATACTCAGAACACAAAGTTGGATGAAATGCCACTAAACATTTTGGCTGGCTTGCTAACAATTCTGCCAGCTCACTGCCTTAATACTACTACTACTACTAATAATAATAATAATAATAACAAGAGCACTCAGGGAGCGCAGACCTCCGCCAAAGTAGCACCAACGTTCTCTCAACAATTAGCTGGAGATGTTTTTTAAAATGAGAATATCTGAAATAAACTTGACTATTCTCACAAATGAGAATACTAAAAATGAACCCAACTGCTTTCAAAAATTAAGTAAAAACAACAGGAAAAATAATCTGGAATCCTTGTTCAGCACCAGATTGATTCCAAAATCTAATCAATTTCTGCCAGTCACAAGGCCAAATATCCCTGAAAGTTTCATCCGAATCCATCCAGCGGTTCTTGAGATATCTTGTCCACAGACAAACAAACAAACATAACTAAAAACAGTACTTCCACTGTCGCTAAGGTGGAGGTGGTAATAATAATAATAGATAGATAGAAGAGTTCTTAACTTTTGTATATGATTGACACAATCCGTCACTAAGGTAAACATGGCTGACATGTAATCCATTACCAAGGCCAACTTAATGACAAAAAGCGCAACCCGAAAGTAACTTATTTATTTTCGCTTTGAACGATATATTTCGGCATCTCGTGTGCCTTCAACAGGTTCAAAATAAATGTCAGTCTAATTCATTTTTTAGTTCATATAAAGGACTGAAGTCGCACAGCAGAAATATAATAGATAGATTATATCAATCGTATACAAAAGTAAAGAACTCTTCTATCTTTGTGATGGATTGTGTTAATCGTATACAAAAGTAAAGAACTCTTCTATCTATCTATTATATTTCTGCTGAGGTACTTCAGTCCTTTATATGAACTAATAGTAATAATAATAATAATTGTTGTGGCAGTGCCAGGAGATCAGCGTATTATCATGAAAGAAAGAGAGAAGGTTTAAACATGGAGACCTGGGAATTTAGATTGCTAAGATGTGGCAGCTACGCGAGTCGAACATAAAAGTTATCTTTATTGTCATCGGAGCATTGGGTTCAATACCATCCAAGCTGAAAAAAAACATCTGGAAGCTTTAGAAATATCCTACAATCTAGGTGTATTGCAAAAATTGTCATTACTGGGAACTGCATGCATATTGCGTAAAGTACTGTCAGTCTAAGGTCCTTGTTGAGACTTGACAAACAGTACACAATATCTTCAGTCAACCTCATGATATTGTATACTGTGCAACTCTATAATAATAATAATAGAAATATTAATATTAATATATTATTATTATTAGTATTTCTATTTTTGAAAACCAGTGGATGTATTCCACTGAATTTAGGTAAATAATCCTTTGTGCAGATGGTCACATGGTTCTGGGTTCATTCCCACTGTATGGCACCTTGGGCAAGTGTCTTCTACTATAGCCTCTGACCGACCAAAGCCTTGTGAGTGGATTTGGTAGACGGAAACTGAAAGAAGCCTAACTAGTCGGTATACAGCACTTACTCGGTATTACCTGTATCTTTTGGGTTTGGTTAAATCCAATACCCTCCTCAACCTTATGTATATATATATATGTATGTGTGTGTATATGTTTGTGTGCCTGTGTTTGTCCCCCCAACATCGCTTCACAACTGATGGTGGTGTTTTTACGTCCCCGTAACTTAGCGGTTCAGCAAAAGAAACCGATAGAATAAGTAGTAGGCTTCCAAAGAATAAGTCCTAGGGTCGATTTGCTCGACTAAAGGCGGTGCTCCAGCATGGCCGCAGTCAAATGACTGAAACAAGTAAAAGAGTATAATAATTTTTTCCCCTTAAGGTTTGAAATAGGAAGAATATGGAAAATGCAAACAGTACGTAATAAATGGTGCGTTGGGAACAGTAAGCCCAGATATAGACAAATGACTGAGGGAGATTGAAATAGAATGCCTGGTAGAGCTCCTACAGAAAGTCTGTCTCTTAAGGGCCGCAAGGATTATCAGGAGGATTCTAAGCACTTGAAAGACTGCTGAAAATTCATGGATACCTAAGATTACAGGTAGTAACCCGCTATCCACATGATTCCTACCAGAAATAAGACTGAACTTGAGCCAAACTGAAATAGTAATACTGGTTTCAAATTTTGGCACAAGGCCTGTAATTTTCAGGAAGTCAGTAACCATCAATTATATTGATCTCAGTGTTCAATTGGTTCTCTTTTTACTCTTTTACTTGTTTCAGTCATTTGACTGCGGCCATGCTGGAGCACCGCCTTTAATCAAACGAATCGACCCCAGGACTTATTCTTTGGAAGCCTACTACTTATTCTATCGGTCTCTTTTGCCGAACTGCTAAGTTACGGAGACATAAACACACCAGCATCGGTTGTCAAGTGATGTTGGGGGGACAAACACAGACACACAAACATACATACATACATACATACATATATATGTATATATATATAGTTTTAGGGAAAAGAACCAAGGTTCATGAACTCATCAATGAAAATCCACTGTCACATATAGAAAAATTAATAAGTAAAAGCACAATAAATAAGTATAATATAATACAAAGTAAATATCATAAGATAAAGATAATAAAATGACTACATGTGTTTCATAACCAATTTTCAAATAGAAAGCGAATTTAAATCGATTAAAACTGATTAAAACTATCGAAAATCAATTCTATTCAAAAATATAGATAATCTTCAGGTCAAAATACAACAATAATAATAATAAAAGATTGTATATATCAACCAACAATAATTTTATTTCTATTTGAAAATTGGTTATGAAACACGTGTAGTCGTTTTATTATCTTTATCTTATGATATTTACTTTGTATTATATTATACTCATTTATTGTGCTTTTAATTATTAATTTTTTCTATATGTGACAGTGGATTTTCATCGATGAGTTCTTGAAACTTGGTTATTTTCCCTAAAACTATATATTTTATCTATAAAGCTCAATTTAATTTTAATTTTTTATAAATTGATTTTAATTGAGTTTTTACCTGTAATTTTGGATATTGTTCCTAATATATATATATATATAAATATATAAATATATATATATATTATTATTATTATTATTATTATTATTATTATCTTATGATATTTACTTTGTATTATATTATACTCATTTGTGCTTTTAATTATTAATTTTTCTATATGTGACTGTGGATTTTCATCGACGAGTTCATGAACCTTGGTTCTTTTCCCTAAAACTATATATTTATATATATTTAATACTGTGAAAGTTAATTTAATTTCAATTTTTAATAAATTGATTTTAATTGAGTTTTTACCTGTAATTTTGGATTTTTATCCCTAATATTATTATTATTATTATATATATATATATATATATAATATAAGTAAACATTTAAATGTTTGTGTATGTGTAAATATAAAAATGTGTGTATATGATTGTGTATACAAGTTTATGTGAGTGTGCATGTCCACATGTGTATGTATGTGTATATATATATATATATATATATATATAGATTCAAGGCTTGAATATGGTACTTATGCGAAGGCACCCGAATATCGCATCCCAAAAGGATGGGTGATTAAAATCAAACAATAAGCAACACGGATTTCAAAGGTGATTGCAGTACGCACGTTTCATGCTACTTCAATTTATTTAAGTAATGTGAGCATTACCTTAAATGCAATATGAAGAGCAATCTTCAGCTGCACGAAAATGTAGAAAAAAGACATATTGTAAATGTAGCAACATATTAAATCCAAGTGGGAGAGAGCATACATAAAATCCAAATGTGAGGAAGAATATATAAGTCCATCTTGACATAGCGGGGTCTATCAGGCTAGTAATTGATTCTAGACAAAAGTTTTAACTGTCTCAGAATTCTAATAGATTAGACCTTAGGGTATCATGTGTGCATTGCTCTACTCGCACTTTTAAATTTAAAAAAAAATAGGACTTTTATTTAAATAACTAAAGTTATCAAAATTTATAGTACTTTACTTCTATTATGGTCATCTAGAACTATCAATTAATACATATTTATATTGGTAATTGAAACTTTATAACATATATTCCTGATCTCTATCCTTAACATCTAATCTACTTAAATCAATCATCAGATTCCTGGATTGATTATCCTTGTTATTTCCTAACATCCTTTCTTTTCTCAGTCCCTTAAACATTAGTAAACACATTATTATAAACTAATATAAATCCGATAATAATTTTTATCTTTTATTCACATTATATAAATATAAATAGAGCTTACCTATGTGTTTCCTAAATAGTATCATTATCTTATCGTCAGCTAATAAGTTTTTTAAAGATAATTCAAAATAGTGTTCATGATCACTATATACTTAATATCCTTAAATTTTACACCCTACCCAGAGCCCCTGAATTCAATATTGACATTATTTCATGATTTTTGTGGAAGATAATTACATCTCATTTTATTTTATTAACATACCCCTTATTGTGTAAACATTAGTTAGAGTTCTGTTGTTGACTGTACCACTATACTGTTACTCTATTCAGACTAAAAGTAAAAAACCTATTTGACCCATATACCTAGGGCTATAATTCCTCAACATTAATTCCTCAACATTTTGATAGTAATAAAATGACCTGATACTACTATGACCAGTGAAACCTCTAGATTCTAATACTTTTATAGCCTTGTCCATGCATACTGCTTACACCTTACCTCTCTTTAGAAGTAATTGTCCCTTTGCTATCACCACTAGATAAGAAACAATAGAATTCTGAGACAGTTAAAACTTTTGTCTAGAATCAATTACTAGCCTGATAGACCCACTATGTCAAGATGGACTTATATATTCTATCTCACATTTGGATTTTATGTATGCTCTCTCCCACTTGGATTTAATATGTTGCCACATTTATAATATGTCTTTTTTCTACATTTTTGTGCAGCTGAAGATTGCTCTTCATATTGCATTTAAGGTAATGCTCACATTACTTAAATAAATTGAAGTAGCATGAAACGTGCGTACTGCAATCACCTTTGAAATCCGTGTTGCTTATTGTTTGATATATATATATATATATATGTGTGTGTGTGTGTGTGTCTGTGTATGTATGTGTATATATATATATATATATATATATATATATATATGTATATGTGTATGTGTGTGTATGTGTATGTATATATATATATGCATGTGTATATGTATGTGTGCATGTGTATGTATATGTATGTACATATATTTATATATATGTATATGTATACATGCACACACACATATATGGATATGTGGATGTATATATATGGGTATGTGTATGTATGTATATATAAAAACACTTGAGTTATTTTTCTTTTATATATACACACATATATATATATATATGACAGACTTCTTTCAGTTTCCATCTTCCATATCCACTCACAACGCTTTGGTCGGCCCGAGGTTATAGTAGAAGACACTTACCCAAGGTGCCATGCAGTGGGACTGAACCCGGAACCATGTCGTTGGTAAGCAAGCTACTTACCACACAGCCATTCCTGTGCCTATACTTTATTTTATTGACCCAGAAAGGGATGTAAGGCAAAGATGACTTCAGTGAGATTTGAACTCAGAATGTAAAGACAGACAAAAAGCCACTAAGCATTTTACCTGGCTTACCAACTCACTGCCTCAAGTTGGGCTCATATTACAAGCTTTGATGCACTAAGGCGTGTTCCCCCTTTATAAGCACTACAGAACATGGGGTCCATCAAATATACTTGTGAATCTCTTCTGCCATCAAATACAGTATTGTTTCTAAGTCAGATTTAAAATCAATCCGGTCTATGATATTGATTGAAAACAAACAATTCCACTCGAATATGTTATGTTTAGTGGAGGAATGTGTCTTGGTGGTTAGCATGTTGGACTCATGACCATGAGACTGGTTTCAATTCCTAGACTAGACAAGGCATTGTGTTCTTGAACAAAACACTTCATTTTATGCTGCTCCAGTCCATTCAACTGGCAAAAATGAGTATTCCTGCAATGGCTGGCAACCCATCCAGCAGGTAAATGTATATATTCCACAGAAAAGGGTAAACGGGAAATCTGACCCCATGAGTCTGCAAGACACAGGAAGGAGCTATCTCATGGCTAGACACAATGAAGAATGGATACTGACTGTATCTCTATAATAATTAAAACTTTAACAATCAACTTTGGAAAACTTGTCCCCACTAAAGAAAGATCTCGAACCAGAGATCCACACATCCACTTCTACTTACATTGTGCCTTGAGGGGCTACCTGGACACTCCATCACCACCATTTATTTCCTTGCATCTTCGACTGATCATTCTCTTATTCTCTTCTAAATGTGAGTAGTGATGCAACTCCTCTAAAACATCAACCTGCTCTGGCCACACCCTTCTCTCATATTTTCTCCCCTCATCCCGTAGCATAACCCCTACACCCTACTCTCTTGGAATTTGTAGTTAGCTAAGCTGCATGATAAAATGGGAAGTGCTAGTGCCATGAGAAAAAGCACCCAATCCACTCTGCAGTAGTGGATGGCGTTAGGAAGGGCATCCAGCTGTAGAAACCATGCCAGAACAGTCACTAGAATATGATTCAGTCCTTGGGCTATTCAAATCCTGCCAAAATGTCCCAACCCATGCAAGCATTAAACATGGATATTACATAATCAGGATGGTAATATAGCATTAAAAAATATGAGTCCACCAGGATTGTCATGGAAAGATACAACAAGGACACCTAATGTATCTATCTATATAAACAGTAGAAGTTACATGACCAAGTTGTGAAAGTGTTCTCTTCTAAGAGAAATGTTAAAATCAATTTAGTCTGAAATATTGAATGAAAAGAGTGAATTCCATCAAGATGTGTCATGGCCAAACACAATTAACAAACAACACTGACTGAATATTATAAACAGAGAAAGCGAGACAGTCGTCCTTGGAAATTGTCTCTTCAAAGAAAACAAATCTTGAATCAGTTTGGTCTGAGATATCGAATGAAAGAGTGAATTCCACCAGGATGTGTCATGGGCAAATACAATTAACAAACAACACTGACTGGATATTTTAAACAGAAAAAGCAAGACAAAGATGTTTGGAACTTGTCTCTTCAAAGAAAAGAAGTCTCAGATATTGAAAAGAACGAGTGTATTCTATCAAAATGTGTCATGGCCAAAGTGAATTAAGCAACAACACTACCTGAATATTATAAACAGTATAAGTGAGACAGTCATTCTTGGAAGTTGTCTTTTGAAAGAAAATAAACCTTGAATCAGTTTGGTCTCGGATATCGAACCAAGATGTGTCATGGGCAAATCCAATTAACAAACAACTCTGACTGGATATTATGAACAGAAAAAGCGAGACAAACATCTTTGGAACTTGTCTCTTCAAAGAAAAGAAGTCTCAGATACCGAATGGAACGAGTGTATTCTGTCAAGATGTGTCATGGCCAAATTGAATTAAGAAACAATATTACATTGAAAGTTGTCTTTGCAGAGAAAAGCAATCTTCAATTATTTGGTCAAAAGAAAAGTGTGAATTCCATCAAGATATGTAATGGTCAAACACAATTAACAAACAATACTGACTGAATATTATAAACAGAAAAAGCAAGACAATCATCTTTGAAAGTTGTCTCTTCAAACATAAAAGGAATTTTAGTGAACAGAGTGAATTCCATCAACATGTGTCAAGGTCAAACACAAGTAAGAAAGAACACAGACTGAATATTATAAACAGAAAAAGCGAGACAATCATCTTTGGAACTCATTTGTTCAAAGAAAAGAAGTCTCAGATAACAAATGGAATGAGTGTATTCTATCAAAATGTGTCATGGCCAAAGTGAATTAAGAAACAACACTACCTGAATATTATAAACAGTATAAGTGAGACAGTCATTTTTAAAAGTTTTCTTTGCAAAGAAAAGCAATCTTGAATTAGTTTGGCCTCATATATCAAATGGAACGAGAGTATTCTGTCACGATATGCTATGGCCAAACTTAATTAGCAAACAACTCTATTATAAACGGTAAAAGTGAGACAGTCATTTTTGGAAGTTGTCTCATGACTAGACACAATGAAGACTGGATACTTACTGTATCCCTATAAAGATTAAAACTTTAACAATCGACTTTGGAAAACTTGTCCCCACTAAAGAAAGATCTAGAACCAATTTGGTCTATCACCCACACATCCACTTCTACTTCCAATGTGCCTTGCGGGGCTACCTGGACACCCCATCTCCACCATTTATTTCCTTGCATCTCCGACTGATCATTCTCTTATTCTCTTCTAAATGTGAGTAGTGATGCAACTCCTCTAAAACATCAACCTGCTCTGGCCACACCCTTCTCTCATATCTTAACCCCTCATCCCGTAGCATAAGCCCTGCACCCCATTCCCTTGGAATTTCTAGTTAGCTGAGCTGCATGGTAACATGAGAAGTGCTGGTGCCATGAGAAAAAGCACCCAATCCACTCTGTAGTAGTGGTTGGCATTAGGAAGGGCATCCAGCTGTAGAAACCATGCCAGAACAGTCACTAGAATATGATTCGGTCCTTGGGCTATTCAAATCCTGCCAAAATGTCCCAACCCCTGCAAGCATTAAACATGGATATTACATAATCAGGATGGTAATATAGTATTAAAAAAATGTGGGTCCACCAGGATTGTCATGGCTAGATACAACAAGGACACTTAATGTATCTATCTATATAAACAGTAGAAGTTACATGACCAAGTTGTGAAAGTGTTCTCTTCTAAGAGAAATGTTAAAATCAATTTAGTCTCAAATAGCAAATGAAAAGAGAGAATTCCATCAAGATGTGTCATGGCCAAACCCAATTAACAAACAACACTGACTAGATATTATGAACAGAAAAAGCGAGACAATCATCTTTGGAACTTGTCTCTTCAAAGAAAAGGAGTCTCAGATACCGAATGGGATGAGTATATTCTGTCAAGATGTGTCACGGCCAAACTGAATTAAGAAACAAGACTACCTGAATATTATAAACAGTATAAGTGAGACAGTCATTTTCGAAAGTTGTCTCTTGAAAGAAAAAAGATCTTGTATTAGTTTGGTCTCCTATATAAAATGGAACGAGTGTATTCTGTCAAGATATATTATGGCCAAAATCAATTAGCAAACAACTCTAGCTGAGTATTATAAACTGTAAAAGTGAGACAGTCATTTCTGAAAGTTTTCTTTGCAAAGAAAAGCAATCCTGAATTAGTTTGGTCTCAAATATCAAATGGAACGAGTGTATTCTGTCAAGATATGCTATGGCCAAACTCAATTAGCAAACAACTCTATTATAAATGGTAAAAGTGAGACAGTCATTTTTGGAAGTTGTCTCATGACTAGACACAATGAAGAATGGATACTGACTGTATCCCTATAAAGACTAAAACTTTAACAATCAACTTTGGAAAACTTGTCCCCACTAAAGAAAGATCTAGAACCAATTTGGTCTATCACCTACACGTCCACTTCTACTTCCAATGTGCTTTGCGGGGCTACCTGGACAGCCCATCTCCACCATTTATTTCCTTGCATCTCCGACTGATCATTCTCTTATTCTCTTCTAAATGTGAGTAGTGATGCAACTCCTCTAAAACATCAACCTGCTCTGGCCACACCCTTCTCTCATATCTTAACCCCTCATCCCGTAGCATAAGCCCTACACCCCATTCCCTTGGAATTTCTACTTAGCTGAGCTGCATGGTAACATGGGAAGTGCTGGTGCCATGAGAAAAAGCACCCAATCTACTCTTTAGTAGTGGTTGGCGTTAGGAAGGGCATCCAGCTGTAGAAACCATGCCAGAACAGACACTAGAATATGATGCAATCCTTGGGCTATTCAAATCCTGCCAAAATGTCCCAACCCATGCAAGCATTAAACATGGATATTACATAATCAGGATGGTAATATAGTATTAAAAAAATGTGGGTCCACCAGGATTGTCATGGCTAGATACAAGGACACTTAATGTATCTATCTGTATAAACAGTAGAAGTTACATGACCAAGTTGTGAAAGTGTTCTCTTCTAAGAGAAATGTTAAAATCAATTTAGTTTCAAATATTGTCATGGGCAAATCCAATTAACAAAAAACTCTGACTGGATATTTTAAACAGAAAAAGCAAGACAAAGATGTTTGGAACTTGTCTCTTCAAAGAAAAGAAGTCTCAGATAACAAATGGAATGAGTGTATTCTATCAAAATGTGTCATGGCCAGATTGAATTAAGAAACAACACTACCTGAATATTATAAACAGTATAAGTGAGACAGTCATTTTTGGAAGTTGTCTTTTGAAAGAAAATAAACCTTGAATCAGTTTGGTCTGAGATATTGAATGAAAAGAATGAATTCCATCAGGATGTGTCATGGGCAAATCCAATTAGCAAACAACACTGACTGAATATTATAAACAGAAAAGGCGAGACAATCATCTATGGAACTCGTCTCTTAAAAGAAAAGAAATTTTGAATCAATTTTGTCTCAAATATCGAATGAAAGAGTGAATTCCATCAAGATGTGTCATGACTAAACATGAGTTGGATCTATTTCAAAACGGGGGCACCAGTTTTCATTTATGTTTTATGTAGTGTTTTTGGTACCGAAAGACTTTCAAACTTCGTATACTTATCTATTTTGTGTTATAGAACAGCAAAAAATTTTTGTATTCAAATTTATTTCATGTAAAAAATTGTCTTATTTCGATAATTTCTACTAATCACTGACGTCTATTCAGTTGAAAACAGTTAGCGCTGTAACGGTGTATATCGTATTAATCCCCTAACCCTAACCCTAACTAGACTGTTAACCCTAACCCTAACCCTAAAACTAACCTTAACTCTAGAATCCGAACTCTAAAATTGTTACACACATAGATACGCACAGCGTAATTTATTATATAAACAATATATGCGTATAAATTACGATTAAACCGGATGAAATATGTCACAGGGAATAACATTTTTATGACCGCCCAGCAGTAACTCTATTCAGCTGAATAGACGTCAGCGATTGGTTGAAATTACAGAAATACGACAACTTTAACATGGAATAACTTGCGATGTACGTTTTTTTGTTAAGAAGACTAAGAGTAAAAGATGTTTTATATGACACATTCTACCAGTGTCCCAAGTTTCAAAGTGTTTTGTTAGTGTTTCGTTAAGAAAATACTGGTGCCCCTGTTTTGAAATAGATCCCATGAGTTAAACAGAACACACACTGAATATTATAAATAGAGAAAACGAGACAATCATCTTTGGAACTTGTCTCTTCAAAGAAAAGAAGTCTCAGATACCGAATGGAACGAGTATATTTTGTCAAGATGTGTCATGGCCACACTGCATTAAGAAACAACACTAACTGAATATTATAAGCAAACTAATTCAAGATTGCTTTACTTTGCAAAGACAACTTTCAAAAACGACTGGGTCACTTTTATTGTTTATAATATTCAGGTAGTGTTGTTTCTTAATGCAGTTTGGCCATGACACATCTTGACAATGGAATATTAAATGGAACGAGTGTATTCTGTCAAGATATGTTATGGACAAACTCAATCAGTAAACAACTCTAGCTGAGTATTATGAACGGTAAAAGTTAGACAGTCATTTTTGGAAGTTGCATTTTGAAAGAAAAAATATCTTGTCTCTTGTTTGGTCTCAGATATCAAATCGAATGAGTGTGAATTCCATCAGAATGTGTCATGGTTTGATACAATGAAGAAACAATACTGAGTGTATCGTTATAAGCAGTTGATACAATCCTCTTTGAAAGTTTTGCCATGGAAACTGTGGGAATGTTACATAACAGGAAGGCGACAGGAAGAGCTGTTAATGTTGGCGACTTGTGATGTAAGACAATGAATGTTTCCCAGAAAATCACTGAACTGAAGATTTCAATGAAATATGGAAGGGTAGATTGTCATAACCAATGGATTAACTGTAACTTGACTGCGGAAAACGTTTTCTTGCAATCCTCACAATTTAATATGACGCCCACTGAGAAAGACATTAAAAAAAAGAGTTGTGTACGTGCGTGTGTGTATGTATGTGAGGATACGTATGTATAAATGTATATGTACGTATCTTGTATATTTATAAATGTATGAAGATAGTGATGCAGATATACAATACTAGGGTTGACATATATAATTATACTTATATATTGATACATATACACATATAGATACAGATACACACATACACGTATATACATACATATATATGTATATATACATAGGGTGCCATGCTTGAGGAGACCTATTGAGTCAAGTACATCAAAATCAAATCAAACCACAATCAAATGGAAATTTTAGTTGTGGCTGATGCCAGCGCCACCTGACTGGAGCCCCATGCTGGTGGCATGTAAAAAGCACCATCCGAACATGGTCGATGCCAGACTCCTCTAGCCCCTGTGCAGGTGGCACATAAAATGGACCCACTACACTCTTGGAGTTGTTAGGAAGGGCATCCAACTTTAGAAACACTGCCAAATCAGACTGGAGTCTGGTGCAGCCTCCTGGCTTCCCAGACCCCAGTCGAACCGTCCAACCCATGCCAGCATGAAAAACAGACATTAAACGATGATGATGACACACACACACACACACACACACACACACACACACACACACATGTAATTTATATGTACATATACAAACACACACACACACACACATGTATATGTATGTAAGTATATATACAGCAATAAATGAATTTTCATAGATCATAAAAAATACAGAATATATTTTTTAACTCAACAGCTGTTTCTGGAATGTTGGAATAACATTATAATTGTAATGTTTTTAACTAGCAGAAGGAATGTGCAAAAAGCCATGCATATGCAACCATTAAATGGTTGTATAGAGATATTACTATAAGACCAACTTTATTAGGAGAAAGAATTGGCAATAGTAGTTCACATAGTAATGTGAGAGACTTAAAGGTTGAAGGGAGAAGAGGATAAAGGTGTAAAAATTTTTGGGAAGGGGAGTAGGGAGGTAAAGAAAGAGTAAAAAGAAATATAAGGTGGCAAGAAGGAGGGGCAGGGCAGTAATTAAGGGCATGAATAGAAGTAGAAGAGGTGAACCAGAGGGGGTGGGTGTAAGATAAGTTCAGTATGGTGAAAGGAGGTGCTGCTGGTGGTCAGGTACATTGTTAAACAGACCTTAATTCAATCAGTGATGGTTGCTGGTTGTAGAGAAACACAAGAAGAGACAAGGAATGGGGGTAGGAGTAACGGAGAAGGAGGAGGAGATAGGGAGAAAGGCACTAAGAGAACAGAGAAGAGAAGACATTGAATCAATTAGGAATGGGAGCTGGTTATAGAGAAAGAATTCAAAGAAGACAGGTGGGGGTTAGCAGCAGAGGAAGATATGAAGACATATGAAGAAAAGTACAAGAAGAGAGAGGGAGAAAAAGAAAGAAAGAAAGAAAGAAAGAAAGAATATGCTGCCTGCATAGCTAAGTGATAAGTTATGGCTTAATTTTAGTTACTCTTTTACTTGTTTTAGTCATTTGACTGTGGCCATGCTGGAGCACCACCTTTTAGTCGAGCAAATCGACCCCCAGGACTTATTCTTTGGAGGCCTAGTACTTATTTTATCGGTCTCTTTTGCCGAACTACTAAGTTACGGGGACATAAACACACCAGCATCAGTTGTCAAGCGACGTTGGGGGAATGAACACAAACGCACACACATACACACGCACACATACACACACACGCATATATACATATATACGACGGGCTTCTTTCAGTTTCTGTCTACCAAATCCACTCACAAGGCTTTGGTCGGCCCGAGTCTATAGTAGAAGACACTTGCCCAAGGTGCCAAGCAGTGGGAATGAACCCAGAACCATGTGGTTGATAAGCAAGCTACTTACTACACAGGCACTCCTGCGTTAGGAAATAATATGAAATTTTGCATAATGGGCAAAAGTGGAAAAAAATTTGTGCTTACATGAGAAGATTACATCAGAGAACCTATTGAGTAATGAGAAGTTACGGTGACAAAGGACAGCAAGTGACTTCTTTGAACACAATTTACATACACAGTGGTTAGTATTGTACAGGCGCAGCCTTGCAAACAATGGACCAAGATAAAGTATAGTGAATATTCGAGGACTTTAGGTTATATGTGTATAGCTAGGGAGGTGGAAAACCTAGAGGCTCGATTTGAAGACAGATTTATGTGAGCTTGATAGTGTTGTTTGAAATCAACAGTGCCCCCAATATAGACCCTAGCCTTGTGGGAAATTTGTGTTATTACCTGGTATTTATACACCACATTGTAGTGTAAACAAAAACCATCTAATGGACAAAGTTGGATGATCTGACAATTAGGTTTTCCTATCAGTGGTAGATTTAGGATTGATCCCTATTCTGGTCTGGTTTCATAGGATCTGTTATCCTCAAACAAGGATTGGAGGTGTTATCATTAATAGTGTTGGGCTGAGAGAGGGAGTCACTGCTGTTATATGTGGCCAGGTTGCTAGAAGTAGGGATCGTATTACAAGGGTTGCTATTATTGAAGTGGATACGCTTCCCGAGTGTTGTAGTATTATTATCAAGTGGCTTGGGATGGGGTCCAAGTGAATAGATCATAGGGTCCACGGTAAGGCAGTTTAAGTTTTGCCTAAAGGATGCATCTACTTCAACTACTGCTTCCCATTTGCTTGGCAGACGGTCAGAACTTCATTTAAAGTTGTTTTTGTTAAATATTCTTATTGTTTTTGTTGAATAAAATTTATTGAAAAAAGCCGCAATAATTATGCACCAACCCAATATAACTGTAGACATTGTTGCTTGTGTGTATGTTATATAACTGTTTATAAATATTTTATATGTTATACATCTGCATTTAAAGATGTGTGTGTGTGTGTGTGTGTGTGTATATATGTTATTGGGTTGGTGCATAATTATTGCGGCTCTTTTTCAACAAATTTTATTCAACAAAAACAATAACAACATGTAACAAAAACATCTTTAAATGATTATTCTGGAGCATATTCACCATCTACTTCAATTACTGCTTCCCATTTGCTTGGCAGACGGTCAGACCATCATTTAAAGATGTTTTTGTTAAATATTGTTATTGATTTTGCTGAATAAAATTTGTTGAAAACAGCCACAATAATTATGCACCCACCCAATATATATATATATATGCTTTTAGTGCAAATGGTTTTGTTATACGGTGCCATGTTTTACAATCCTGTAAATGATAATAACGGTATTTATATAAGCTTAAAGCTTATGGTGATCACCGGGCAATGATTAGGGAAAATAGTCTAATAAAGGGGCATGTAAGTCCACGACAGAAAAAAGAAGGCTTTCCAATGCAGATGGGAAAGCTTTCTTCTTTCTGTTGAGGGCTTATATGCCCCTTTATTACACTATTATCTTTAGTCGTTGCCTGGTGATCACCATAAGCTTTAAGCTTATATAAATACCATTATATCTATCTATCTATCTATCTATCTATCTATCTATCTATCTATATATATATATATATATATATATATATATATATATATATATATATATATATATAAATATACAGGGATTAGCAATTGAGTTGCTTCTCCAACATACTGAAAATTTAGAAATAGCAGTCAAAGAACTACTGATTCTAAACTACAAATTTTTCTCTAAACGGATGGCGATATATATGGCACACATAGAACAAAAAACCGGAGGGAAAAGCGTAAACAAGCCAAGCCTTTAGTTAATTGGATACAAATCGTTTCATGGTTAAGTGAATGGAAATTTCACTATTCCAATCTTCAGCCTCAATATTTGAAAGTGTCTCTAAAAAAATTCGATGAATTCGTAAGTGCCTTTCTTATCGTTGATTTTTGGTGTCGCATGGCCAAAGATTACCGTGAATTTTTTTAGAGACACTTTCAAATTTATCAGAATATTGAGGCTGAAGATTGGAATAGTGAAATTTCCATTCACTTAACCATGAAACGATTTGTATCCAATTAACTAAAGGCTTGGTTTGTTTACGCTTTTCCCTCCGGTTTTTTGTTCTATGTGTGCCATAAATATCGCCATCCACTTTAGAGAAAATTTGTAGTTTGGAATCAGTAGTTCTTTGACTGCTATTTCTAAATTTTCAGTATGTTGGAGAAGCAACTCAATTGCTAATCCCTGTATATTAGTTATATTTATATATATATATATATATACATATATTTATATATATATATATATATATACATATATTTATATATATATATATATATATATATATATATATATATATATATATATATATATATATTTATATATATATATATATATATATATATATATATATATATATTTATATATATATATATATATATATTTATATATATATATATATATATATTTATATATATATATATATAAATATATTACCGTGAATTTTTTTAGAGACACTTTCAAATTTATCAGAATATTGAGGCTGAAGATTGGAATAGTGAAATTTCTATTCACTTAACCATGAAACGATTCGTATCCAATTAACTAAAAGCTTGGCTTGTTTACGCTTTTCCCTCCGGTTTTTTGTTCTATGTGTGCCATAAATATCGCCATCCACTTTAGAGAAAATTTGTAGTTTGGAATCAGTAGTTCTTTGACTGCTATTTCTAAATTTTCAGTATGTTGGAGAAGCAACTCAATTGCTAATCCCTGTATATTTATAATGATAAATAGTCTTACCGATAAAGGTTTTTTTCATACTGAACTACTTGGCAGAATTGTTAATTATTAATTCTATTATTAATTGACGATTCTCTGCCCTTATTCTTGTATATATATATATATATATATATATATATATACATACATACATATATATAACACAATGTAACTTCGTGGATATCGGTGGTCATTTTTTCTTCCTCTGTTTTTCCCTTCTTTGGACTTTCTTTGTTTCCGACGAAGAGCTCCGTATCACATCCTCACGTTGTTGTTTTTCTTGTTTTTTTCTCTTTTTTCCTTTTTTGAACTTTTATATATATATATATATATATATATATATATATATATAAAGTGTAGTATAAAGTGCAGTTACTGTTAATACTTCATTTAGAGAATTAACATTGCTTATATATATGTATATATATATATATATATATATAATAATAATAATAATAATAATATTAGGGATAAAATCCAAAATTACAGGTAAAAACTCAATTAAAATCAATTTATAAAAATTAAAATTAAATTAAGTTTCACAGTATTAAATATATATATATATATATATATATATATGGGAGAATATACGAAAAAACAACAACAGACGAGGACAGGTGGTGTAAATAACAAAAGGATGTATTAGTATGACGCTCGGGAATACGGAAAGTCTTTGACGTTTCGAGCTACGCTCTTCAACAGAAAGAATACGGAGACAAGGAGAAAAACACGGAGAAAAAAAATTGAATAGTGTCCAGTCAACGGTCATATATATATAGTTTTAGAGAAAAGAACCAAGGTTCATGGACTCATCGAAGAAAATCCACTGTCACATATAGAAAAATTAATAATTAAAAGCACAATAAATGAGTATAATATAATACAAAGTAAATATCAAAAGATAAAGATAATAAAACGAGACAATAATAAATTTTATTATCTTTATCTTTTGATATTTACTTTGTATTATATTATACTCATTCATTGTGCTTTTAATTCTAAATTTTTCTATATGTGATAGTGGATTTTCATCGACGAGTTCATGAACCTTGGTTCTTTTCCCTAAAACTATATATATATATATATATATATATATATATATACATACACACACATACACAAGGGGGTGCTCAACAGTTCCCGGATCTAGGGGTGTTGTGAAGGCTTGGTTGAAGGCTCAAACTTCCGAGCTCTGTTAGAGGGCTTAGAAAAACGGAAGGACTGCTGCAGTAAGTGTGTGAATCTGAGAGGGGATTATGTTGAATGAAATCATAATTAACTTGGTCCTCCTGTATTTACTTTTACTCAAAGCCCAGGAACTTTCCGGCAACCCCTTGTGTGTGTGTGTGTGTGTGTGTGCTTATGTGTTCTTTTATTCTTTTTATTCTTTAACATTTTTCAGTCATTTGACTACGGCCCTGCTGGAGTACTGCCTTTACTTGAACAAATCGCCTTAGGGCTTATTCTTTGTAAGCCTAGTACTTATTCTATCAGTCTCCTTTGCCAAACCGCTAAGTTACGGAAACATAAACACACCAACGCCGGTCGTCAAGTGATGGTGGGGGACAAACACTGACTCACAAACACATACATACATACGTACATGCATACATACATACATACGTACATGTCGGGGTCATCATTTTTAGGAACTTTTAGGAACTGTAGGTATGTACAT
>NC_142953.1:24632412-24639912 GCF_046866305.1 Octopus bimaculoides | reverse complement strand
ACACACACACACACACACACACACACACACACACACACACATATATTGATAGAAAAGGTAAGACAACAAAAGAAAGAAAGAGACCTTGATATTATGTAAATAGAGGAATTCGAACAGATACAGCACCGCCAACACCCAAATAAAGAGATACATTTATATTCATTCTCTTTGAAATTGCTTTCATTCATGGTTTGGGTTTTGACTGTCCTCTCTAGCATTCTAGCATGTAAGGTGTCCTGTCAAAGGTCACCGCTTTCGTGTATATGTACTTAATTGTTTATAGTTTATATACTATTATATATATATATATATATATATATATATATATATATATATACTTTTTTACTCTTTTACTTGTTTCAGTCATTTGACTGCGGTCATGCTGGGGCACCGCCTTTAGTCGAGTAAATCGACCACAGGACTTATTCATTGTAAGCCTAGTACTTATTCTATCGGTCCCTTTTTTGCCAAACCACTAAGTTACAGTGACTTAAACACACCACCATCGGTTGTCAAGCGATGTTGGGGGGACAAACACAGACATACAAACATATATACACACATATATATATACACATATATATACATATATACGACAGGCTTCTTTCAGTTTCCGTCTACCAAATCCATTCACAAGGCTTTGGTCGGCCCGAGGCTATAGTAGAAGACACTTGCCCAAGGTGCCATGCAGTGGGAATGAACCCGGAACCATGTGGTTGGTAAGCAAGCTACTTACCACACAACCACTCCTGTATACATACATACACACACACACACACACAAACACACACACATACATAATACATATATATACACACATATATGGGGAAGTGCAGACAAGTTCCTGGTTCTGGGTAAAACAAAATACAGGAGGATCGGTTAATTATGATTTTATCCAACATGTTCCCCTCTCAGATTCACACACTTATTGCAGCAATCCTTTGGGGGTTTTTTAAGCCCAGTAAAAGATGTAGGAAGTTTGAACCCCCAACGAGACACTTTGCGACGCCCTTGAAGCCAGGAACTTTTTCGGCACCCCCTCGTGTGTGAGTCTGTGCATGTGTGTATTTGTGTGTGTGTGTGTGCGTGTGTGTGTGCATATATCTCCATATGAATATAATGTATGCATATGTCTACACACACACACACACACACACACACACACACACATATATATATATATATATATATATATTTACACATATATACACGTATTTATATATATATTATTTACAGGCGTGGCTGTGTGGTAAGTAGCTTGCTTACCAACCACATGGTTCCGAATCATTCCCACTGCGTGGCATCTTGGGCAAGTGTCTTCTACTATAGCCTCGGGCTGACCAAAGCCTTGTGAGTGGATTTGGTAGACGGAAACTGAAAGAAGCCTGTCGTATATATGTATATATATATATATATATAGTTTTAGGGAAAATAACCAATTTTCAAGAACTCATCGATGAAAATTTTGGATTTTGTCCCTAATAATATTATATATATATATATATATATATATATATATATATATGTGCATTTGTGTGTCTGTGTTTGTCCCCCCAACATCGCTTGACAACCGATGCTGGTGTGTTTACGTCCCCGTAGCCTAGCGGTTCGGCAAAAGAAACCGATAGAATAAGTACTAGGCTTGCAAAGAATAAGTCCTGGGGTCGATTTGCTTGACTGAAGGCGGTGCTCCAGCATGGCCGCAGTCAAATGACTGCAACAAATTAAAAGAGTTAAAGGAGAAAGAGTACCTGTTTATGTGTGTGTCTGTGTGTGCGTGTTTGTATGCCCATGTGTGTGTGTTTATGTGTGTGTGTGTGAACATTTCACTGTTTCTACCTGTCTGGCAAGTGATGCGAACTGAGACCCTGACCTTTGACCCAGTTCCCTTCAGTACCTCAATGAAATTGTGCCAACGGCCGGCCGTGTCATATGAGTGCGTCAAAAGTTTAAGACTCTTCACAATAGAATGGCCGAGTAAGATGGAAGATGAATAAAGTGGGTTTGTGGCGGCTTTTTCTTTTTATCATCACTGCCTTCTTAAATGGCTGCTATGTTTTACCCACGCTGTAACTGTTAAGTAATCATATAAATTCTTTTATTCTTTTACTTGTTTCAGTCGTTTGACTGTGGCCATGCTGGAGCAGCACCTTGAAAAGTTTTAGCTCAATGGAGCATCTACCTCCATTGCTGACATAGTCATCTAGATAACGGAAGCTATCAACTATTTCTAGGTATCCCCTCCTTGAAGCTGAGTGCTAGAAGCATTTTGTCCAGTGGCGGCTCGTAGATAAAATTAGTGGAGGGGTTAAGGCGGCGAGAAGGCAGAAACGTTAGCACGCCAGGTGAAATGCTTAACGGTATTTCGTCTGCCGTTACGTTCTGAGTTCAAATTCCACCGAGGTCGACTTTGCCTTTCATCCTTTCGAGATCGATAAATTAAGTACCAGTTGTGTACTGGGGTCAATCTAATTGACTGGCCCCCTCCCCCAAAATTTCCGGCCTTGTGCCTAGAGTAGAAAAGAATATTTTAGCATTAAGAAGATGGTGAGCTGGCAGAAACGTTAGCACACCGGGCGAAATGCTTAGCGGTATTTCATCTGCCGTTACGTTCTGAGTTCAAATCCCGCTGAGGTCGACTTTGCATTTCATCGTTTCGAGGTTGATAAATTAAGTACCAGTTGCGTACTGGGATCAAGCTAATCAACTTGCTCCCTTCCCAAAAATTTCAGGTCATGTGCTTAGAGTAGAAAAAAAAAAAAAAAAAAAATTAGTGGTGGGTGCTACTTCAGAAAATGGTTAGCTATTGTTTTAATATTGTGTAAAAGCAAACAAACATAAAAATGAAAATTTATATATCAACTTGATCAGTTCACGTTTTGGCCACTGCTGGGTAGTGTGTTTAATTTGTTCACTGAACACTGCTACAAGTTCCCTCTTGGTTTTCAAAAATCCCCTCGAAGTCAGAAAATAAGGGGGAAATCTGCCCTTTTTTTTCAAATCTTGGTAGCAGCACTGTAAGCAGGATAATAATCTAATTCTACACTTTATCATATTCAAGAATATAAACGCATTTATGATATTTTGTTCCGTACTTGTCTCTCATTATGTATTTTTGTATTTTTCACTCATTGGTGATGTTCTGTACTTGATGTGTTTCATATCATATATATATATATATATATATATATATATATATATATGTTAATTCTCTAAATGAAGTATTAACAGTAACTGCACGATAAAGTGTAGTATATTGCCACTTAAGTGTGGCTGACCCCTAGGGGTGGATGTTACTGTTGCTTTTAGCCCCAGGAGGACATCTCCTCCAGCTGGCTTATCGACACACGACTGTGTCCTGTTTGCCAAGGGAAGTTATCCCTCTCACCATGATCTGTAGCACGAACGGATCCGGCGTGTGTCGATAAGCCAGCTGGAGGAGATGTCCTCCTGGGGCTAAAAGCAACAGTAACATCCACCCCTTGGGGTCAGCCACACTTAAGTGGCAATATACTACACTTTATCGTGCAGTTACTGTTAATACTTCATTTAGAGAATTAACATTGCTTGTTTTCACCTTTTCGACATCAGTGAAGAATTTCACTGGAAAAGTAGATATAAGATTGCCAGGATTTTGTCTCTCTCACCAAGGTCAGTGGCTGTCGAACGCCGACGAAGGGAAATAACCCTGAAATCCGGATCCGTTCGTGCTACAGATCATGGTGAGAGGGATAACTTCCCTTGGCAAACAGGACACAGTCGTGTGTCGATAAGCCAGCTGGAGGAGATGTCCTCCTGGGGCTAAAAGCAACAGTAACATCCACCCCTAGGGGTCAGCCACACTTAAGTGGCAATATACTACACTTTATATATATATATATATATATATATATATATATATATAGGGCTATCCTGCAAATAAAGCAGTTTTTTATACTTCTTTTATTTTTCAAAATTAAGATAAACAAAGCACTTTTTTAAATCTAAAATATACTCTTCTTCGTTTTCTACAATGCTTTTCCATCTATATGGTAGACTTGCAAGGCCCCCTCATCCAAAATTCACTTGTCTGTGACGAAAAATACTCCTCCAGTACTGTTCTGATCTCGTCCCACAAAATTCATATTTTTTTCCATCCAAATGATTTTGTAAACTGTGGAATAAATGATAATCAGAATGGGCAATGTCCGGCGAATATGGTGGGTGGGTCATCGTTTTCCATTCAAACTGCTCCAGCCTTTGGAATGTCATCCTTGCTGTATATGGCTAAGCATTATTCTGATGGAAGAACATGTTTTGTCTTGAAAACAAAGATGGTCATTTTTCTTCTAGCGCTGACTTAAGCCATTCACAGTAGATCTCCTTTGTCATCGTTTGGTTTGGGTTTATAAATTCAAAGTGGACTAAACCTTTTATATCCCACTAAACAGATAACAACACCTTATGTGGGTGAAGACCTTTTTTAGCCTGGGGTGCTGGTGTTTCTCCTTTTCCTAGGCACTGTCTTCAGCTCTTGACATTTTTAAAGAGACCCCATTTCTGATCACCAGTCACTATTCGGTCCAAAAATAGTTCATCCATGAGACATGGCAGCAAAGAAGAGCACACATTCACTGTGCACGATAACACTCAGTAAGTTTGTGAGGAACCCATTGATCAAATTTGCTGACTTTTCTGATAGCACACAGGTGTCGATGAATGGTTCAATGACCAAATCTAAGCTTATCTGGTAGTTCCTCAACAGTTACAGATTCCTTGAAGTAGTTCCTCAACAGATTTTGTTCCACCAAGATTTGCAGGACATCCTCATCGAGCTCTATAGATCTTCCAGGATGAAGCTCGTCTTCTAGGCTGTAGTTTCCAGCTCGGAGTTTCTGGAAGCTCTGTTGACACTGGCTTATGCTTATTGTCAGATCCCCATATACTGCCTTAATATTCCTCACACTTTCCATTGTGTTGTTGCCTTTATTGAACTCATAAAGCAAAATATATCAAATATACTCCTTTGTTACTTACATTACAGCTTTGAAAAATAACTGTTAAAATCGAACTGCACTCTTCAAAACTTTCCCTAAAAATATGTACAAGGTAAAATTACTACCTGTTTGTATAGTAAGTTGGTGCAGGTAGTTTATCCTGCCTCCTCCAACTTTTAGTTTATGCAATTAAAAAAATCTGCATTATTTCTGGGCTAACCCACAAATAATGGGAGTGAAAAACATGCCTGAAGTTTTTTCATTGAAGTCTTCTTTAAATATAGTTTGATAATATATATGTGTGTGTGTGTGTGTGTGTGTGTGTGTGTGTGTGTGTGTGTGTGTGTGTGCATGTGTGTGTGAATGTAAATGTAAAAAATGAGAATGAGTGCTCAACATTACTTTGATGGATAAAGATTGTTTATTTGTGTATTAAGGCTACCATTGGTTTCATGTTAAGGAATAACTCAACAGTTATCGAGCCTATAACATGTGGTAATCCTTAATATGAAACAAAAGGAAGCCTTGATACATACACAAAAAGTATATATATATATATTACCACCACTTATGCAATATATGTATGTGTGTGTGTATCTATATACACACACATGCACAATACACACACAGATTCTTGATATGAAATCATGTGCTATTATTGGTGTAATACGTACACTCACACATACATGTGTGTGTGTGTGTGTGTGTGTGTGTGTGTGTGTGTGTGTGTATATATATATATATATGCATATACACACACATCTATACTTTGAGCCTACTACAAATCCATAAACACATAAAACATCCAAGGGTATATTTTTTTCCTTCTGAAGATATGCTCAGATCATAGAAATTTGGTATTTACTTAATATTTACAGAGTATTAATTGAAACAGCTGTAAGGCATGTTGATTAATTTGCTGTTAATAATAAACAATTATTAACTTCCCAATCTCCATTTTCTTTTTTCTTTCATATATATATGTATATATATACATGCACACACACACACACACACACACACACACACACACACACACACACACCATCATCATCATCATCATCATCATCATCATCATCATCATCATCATTTAATGTCTATTGTCGATGCTGTCATGGGTTGGACAGAAGGGTTAAATTATAACCGGCCCTGCCTCTGTAGTACAAATATCTCGTTTTCATTAGTTTTGAATTAAAATCTTCCACCAAACGTTAGTCACAAATAATGTTCCTAAGACTATCTTAATGATAGCTAAATTTATTTTACTAAATTCTTTGTTATATTTAAAATTAATTGAAAGAAACACGAAGCATCTCAACAGAAATAGGGTAACAAAAGGGTTAAAAGAGGCAAAGAAGTAAAGTACCCCCTTGGTCACGAATGACCATGGGATTGTACCTAGAAAGTTCCCCTTTGTTGCACAAGTCTGGGCAAGGTTGTCTATGGAAGACCAGCAGCTGACCATCCATACCAGCCTCCCCTCTCCACGCCACTGATGTTATCCAAGGGAAAGGCAAAGGCTGATACAGCTTGGCCTCAGTGACAACTCATTTCTACAGATAAGTGAACTGGAGTTATGTGAAATAAAGTGTCTTGCTCAAGAACACAATACACAGCCTGGTCTGGGAATTGAACTCATGACCTCATGATTGTGAGCCAAACATTCTAGCCATTGAGCCATGTACCTTCAAATCTTATTGCCTTAAGGGTGGAAATAATGGACGAAGAACAAGGGTTGAAATGTAATCAATGAATGATGAGCAGATTTCTGTCTTTGTACTTTGATGCTCCAGTGGAGGCGCAATGGCCCAGTGGTTAGAGCAGCGAACTCGCGGTCATAGGATCGCGGTTTCGATTCCCAGACCGGGCGTTGTGAGTGTTTATTGAGTGAAAACACCTAAAGCTCCACGAGGCTCCAGCAGAGGATGGTGGCGAACCCTGGTGTACTCTTTCACCACAACTTTCCCTCACTCTTACTTCCTGTTTCTGTTGTACCTGTAATTCAAAGGGGGCAGCCTTGTCACACTGTGTCATGTTGAATATCCCCGAGAACTACGTTAAGGGTACACGTGTCTGTGGAGTGCTCAGCCACTTGCACGTTAATTTCGCGAGCAGGCTGTTCCGTTGATCGGATCAACTGGAACCCTCGACGTCGTAAGCGACGGAGTGCCAACAACAACTTTGGTGCTCCACATACTGGTTACTAGAAGCTTTATGGAGTCATCAGGAGTGAATGTAAATTGTTTTGAGGCTTTCCCCCTCGACTGATTGATTACCTCCCTTACTGATGCTAGGCCCACCCTATTTGTCAAATAACTAGCCATCCCTCATGGTTCTTCGAAACAAACTCTCTTCACTATCTTAACAGAAGACAGGACACGTGTAGAAAAGAGAGGGAAAAACCTTGAAGAATAAATTTCCTTGTTGAAGTATATATAATATACATGTCCGGCATTTGCCATGAATAGACTGCTTGCTTTTTGTATTTTTTATTTTATTTTATTATTTTCTCTCCCTGTTTATT
>NC_142953.1:24617412-24627412 GCF_046866305.1 Octopus bimaculoides | reverse complement strand
TGTCTGTACGTATGCATCTGTGTATTTTGATATATATATGTATGTTGTAGATAGTCTAGTATGCGTATATACTGTTGTAAAATTTTTAGTTTTTATTTAATGCAGCGTAAATTTTTTTAAAAATTTTAATGTGTAAATTGAGCGATAATTCGAATATAATTATTTACAATATGTATTTTGAACCCACTTTCCAATTTAAGGTTTTCTTTGATTTTTTAAAAAATAGGATGTATCTATATCGAATTCATTTGTTTTGTTTATTTTGTTCATTGCATACCTAAGACCATTATTTGAAACGACCAATAAAACAGATCCATGTTTTTTTAATTTATATCAGTTTTGATTGCATCGTCATTTCTCTCCCATTTCTAACAAAACTGTCCGATGAACGGGAACGTGAAACTCTGAGTAACAGATTTTGGTTATATTTCTGCTGCTTTTAAATAAAGTATATATATACATATAATATATATGTGTGTATGTATATAATTTCAAGGGCAAACCTGAAATTGATAATTCTTTCTTTGTTTAATTTCTGTTCGTTTTGTGTCCTGTCCGTTATCGTGCTGTGAAGTTAGTTCACTTCCTTTCTGATCGGCCATTGCACTGGTTCACATTAAACTTTTATTTCCTTGTTTTTCTTTTTCATTCATTCCCGTTCTCATGTTATATATCATTGTTTGTCTATTGTGTTGTAACAATAGAGACAATGAGAATATGTACATACACACACACACACACACACACACATATATATAACATCCTATATATATTTTAATTTTTACTTTTATTCTCTTATTTCCCTTTGTACTTTCTCTGTCCTTCCTTTTTCAAAATAACTCCTTGTATTGAACTCTACTATTTCCCTCTAGTTAACTCTCTCACATTGTCTTTGATGAAGGATATCCGGAATATCCCAGAAACAGCTGTAAAACTAACTTTCTCTCTATAAATGTTCTCAAAATTCCACACAATCTTGACTTTGTCGTCTCATTTTATTTAACACACACACACAGTCACACACACACGTTCATTTATATATATATATATATATATATATATATATATATTTGATTTTGTTGTCTACACAGGATAGTAAGGTCAATTGGGCACCGTCTGTGAGAAAAGCAACACCATAACACAATTCATTCTGCCAGAAATTTGGAAACAACATGCTGTACTACTTTGCATTTGTGTCAGAAGCTCTGATACAAACATTTCAGAGTGTTTGGGTGTCAATCTGAGGACATGTATCGAGGGTGATAAAAATCAAACATCCAGTCAACATCATGGCATTGGCAGTGATCACTAGTGATGGCGATGTTATGCCTCCATTCATCTTCCCACATGGCCTCATACTCAACGCAGAGGCCTACATCAAGTGCCTGGAGGAGGCAGTGCCACCGTGGTCAAGAGGGTGGCTGCTGGAAGACTCTATGTCTGGTAACAGGACTCTGCACCATGCCACACAAGCAGCAGAACCCAGTAGAACTGTCTCCAGTCCTCTTTCCTCCATACACCAGACCACACCCCAACACCCCCTATCTGCCACTAGCAGCTTCTTTTTAATCAACCAAACAGCTTGAAAGCCCATTAGAATAACTTGCAGTGCATACAGGAGGTGGGGGCCCAAGCTAATTGCCTACACTCCTGACATAGCAAACAAAAACCAACACCTCGCCTTCCACCTCACAGAATGACTCCCCCCATATAGGTAACAGCAGCAAGACTACAAGGCCGATCACTATTTGTCTGTTTTCTAAGGTCACAGAAAGTACTCGAAATAATAATGGCTTTCTCACCAGCACAAAAACAAGGATTTAAACAACCCCGACAGCAGCAAAATTGATGATAGAAAGGGAAACAACAATAACAACGAAGCGAGTGCGAATACAGGAAATAACAAAAACATTGAAAATAATCCTTTCTACTATAGGCACAAGGCCTGAAATTTGGTGGGAGGGGATGAGTTCATTAGATTGGCCCCACTGCATAACTGGTACTTAGTTTACCAACCCTTAAAGGATGAAGGGCAAAGTCAACCCCGGCAGTATTTGAACTCAGGACATGAAGACAAACGAAATATTGCTAAGCGTTTCGTCTGGCATGCTAACGATTCTACCAGCTTGCTGTCTTAAGAAGATTGAGAATAATAAGAAAGTATTAATACCAAAAAGAACAATGTGTCCTTCCTCGTCAACATGGAGACCCCGCCGACCATCGACGGGATACCGCTGCCACATGTCAATCCGGATGATAGGGTTTCCTACTTTGGTGTCAAGATCGGCCCAAGGGCAATTCGTGAGGGGGAAGCTTCGGCAGTGTGTGTGCCGCAGTGCATCGATAATATCTGCTGTGCTTCACTGAAACCTCGACGAAAGTTCCTCTTCTTTTGGCAGTATTACCTGCCCTTCTATGGCCTGACATGGCTTGACATGCCTGCCAAAGGGACCCTGGAGAGATTTGACGCAGACGCGCGCGTGGGGACACGTAGGATACTACATCTTCCGGAGACGACATCGAATCACTTTCTTTATGCAGCCAGGAACGGTGGTAGTGTTGGTGGTGGCGGTGGTGGGGAGTGAGCCAGCTGGCACGGGTGATACCCCAAAACATGATTCACCGGAATCTGCGTTTGCTTGAGTCCCAGTACGAGGTCGTACGAGCAATAGTGAGGTCAGCCAACCTCACCGAGAGGAACGTGGAGTTGGTCGCCGAGTTCAATCTTCCACCTATACAGCCTGAAGAGGCCGCATATAACCCGGATGTCCGCCTCATGCACGCTGAAAGGTGGGCGTCCCAGCTCGTTCAAGGAGTGTGTGCGTCTTCCTTTAGGTCTGATCCGATCAGGAACAGCTGGGTGTCAAGACTGGGAGGGATATCCGAGGAGCGCTACTTGGGTTTACTCAATACGTTTTCCAGGAGAGAGTACTTCAGCCGTGATGACAGGGGCCAGAGCACCTGCAGGTATTGTGGAAACGCCTCCGAAACGATTTCCTATATCAGTGGTCAAATTCTTGAGGCAGGCACTTACGAATATGCTGGCTGGTGGCTAGGGAAGCAGAACGGCACTGTCGGGTAGTCGGCTGAGAGTCGGTGTACTGGGCGCCTGGGTCGTGACTCAACCCTATCCTGGTGTTTCGCAGTTTGGACGAGGTGTTGTAGTGGATGTGACCGTGCAGTACGAGCAGGACACGGCGCTACACGATGCAGCCTGTGAAAAGGAACGGAAATATTGACTGCTGATCTCCCTCCTCGAACGGGAGCTAGGCGTTTCCTTACAGGTGTTCAGTTTTTCAGTGGGAGCTGCGGCGCGTGAAGTGGCGAGGTGGCGAGAACACTGGCAGCACTTCGGATCCGCGACAAAGCATTCATGCGACTATTAAGCAGAACCGCGATGCTCTGTACGTACATCATTTTGAAAGACTGATCCCTGTGAGAGTGGATCATACGGTAAGATCGGGCCGTGGATTGCTATATGCAGGCCTTGGCATCGTTGTCAAGGCTTCCATCGCTAATACTATCTTGATTTCGAGCTATCGGATAGGAGCCACCGCTAATACCATCGGGCGGTGGTCGTGAATGGGTGAGTTCCGGTACGTTCGTGGCCGAGCATTTTCGTTGCCGAGTCGGACGATCGCCACTGCGAAAACCACCAGGCAGTGGCAGGGTGTAGTGGTCCGACGTGACAGTGATCACTGTCGCTTTGACCATTGTGCGGTAACCTGTAGTTCGAGTCGTCGGATTTGATGCGTGCTGCGCGTATTTTGAGATCCCGCTTTCCCTGCATAAACATCGGAGGGCCGGGGGCTGGCGTGAACTGGTTCCCGGGATGGCCAACGGCGACCCCGGTGAGGTGGGTGTGCGTCCGTGTATTATGTGCTCGCATAATACACGGACGTCCCAGCTCTGTGGATGTGATGGTTGTGCCGGCGTGGAATCTTCTAGTATGTTCTTGTTCGTTCCCGTTTCCGGAATTGTGCTCGTCCATGTGGATGCGATTGGGCCTCCTGCTGCCCGCCTTCCGTGTGCTATCGCTAGCATCCCGTGCTCGAGGTCGATATTGCACCGCGGTCAGAATGCGGTGGGGGGACAGCCACGCACTAGGTGACCGTTGCACCCCAGTGGGTCTCCGAATTTGAAAGGTTGGGGCAGCTCGGCCGAGTGCTGCTGTGCCTTATCGGGTGTTTGCACAAACCACCAGGCGCCCAGCGGGGAACGGCGCGTGCACGTGTCAGCGCTCGTCTTCAACCGGGAATTTGCCTTACTGCCTGTCCTCGTCTACGTGGACGTGATCGTGCTCCTCCGGCGCGCATTCCTCACCAGCCCGTTCTCGAAGCTTCGCCCGGCAGCCTGCGCGGAGTGGTCAAATGTGCCGCGCTCGTACTTGTGCTGGTCCGTTTTGACGTTCTCGTGGTCGCGATCGTGAGATGCATGAATGCATAGATAAACAGGTAAACAGGTGTATGTATGTAGGTGTTGGCTACGCTTTTGTACAAATGTGTCACTGCAGACGAGTTGGACACTATCGTAGGTGTCCACGTAATGCGATGAGAGGAAAATTTATATTCATTATCGTTTGATCAGCTTCAGTATATTGATTTTACTTTTTTTCAGTCGGGGGTCTTACCGCCATACCGAGCACTATCGTTGTTTTAGTGAATATTTTAGATATATATATATATATATATATATGTATGTGTGTGTATATGTTTGTGTGTTTGTGTTTGTCCCCCCAACATCGCTTGACAACCGATACTGGTGTGTTTACGTCCCCGTAGCTTAGCGGTTCCGCAAAAGAGACCGATAGAATAAGTACTAGGCTTACAAGCAATAAGTCCTGGGGTCGATTTGCTCGACTAAAGGCGGTGCTCCAGCATGGCCGCAGTCAAATGACTGAAACAAGTAAAAGAGTAAAAGAGAGTAAAGATATTTTAGTGAATCTTCATTCGGTATATTAATTCATTGTTAAACTAATAAATGTTTTATGGGAGATAACTCGTATAAACACGAGTTACTTACCTTGAATACTGAAATTTAAATCTTTTAACATCATACACGTGAGATATATTATCTTTTACTTGTTTCATTCATTTGACTACGGCCATGCTGGAGCACCGCCTTTTGTTGAGCAAATCGACCCCAGGACTTATTCTTTGTAAGCCTAGTATTTTATCTATCGGTCTCTTTTGTCGAACCGCTTGGTTACGGGGACATAAACGCACCAGCATCGGTTGTCAAGCGATGTTGGGGGACAAACAGAGACATACAAACATAAACACACACACACACACACACACACACACACACACACACATACGAAGGACTTCTTTCAGGTTCCGTCTACCAAATCCACACTCACAAGACTTTGGTCGGAACCATGTGGTTGAGAAGCAAGCTTCTTACCACAGCCATATCTGCGCCTATAAATATATAGACATAAAAGTTAATACAGAACCGAAAGAGCTACTAATCGTTTCATGCTATTATATTACTTGAACAGGCATTTCCACGCCTGTAGAATTTATCCTGGACCAGCATTGCCTCTCCCCAGACCAGGGATTTCTGAATGTTATTCAGAGGCCCCGGTTCAAAATTCCTTCAGAACAAACCAGCCAACCCATTCTTGTCGACATCCAGAGTCTCCCCGAAACTTGCCCATCACTAACCCTCTATAGAAAGCTTGAGTGGAATTTCCACTGTCCACATTGCCCAACTGACAGCGGGCTGTGTGCACTTGACAACACTCTAGGTGCCAGGCATCCTACCTCGGTCTACGCTTGATTCAGGACTGCAGCTCTGACAAAGTTGTGAGAAATTGCTTCCGGCAAACAGCGTTTAGAAAGCACTGGAGATGTCGCAGCCTCAGCGCATGTCTGCGTATCAGCAACCACGGTATACCCAGTCCACCTTTCAGCGGGTGTTGACAGCAATGGAGCACCAGACTAGTGGAACGTGTTCCTTCCACAGAAAACAGAAGAGAACGCGCTCCAGTCTGGTCTGACGTAAGATGGGTAAGGTCAGGCAATAATATATGATGGACGCGATGTATGCGTTCACCACCTCTGACCGGTCTTTCAGGGATTGCTTTTTCTCGGCAAATTTCTGGGTGAATTTGGCCACCCTGCTCGTCACCTCATCTCAGTTCTCCAAATCAGACCCTCAGAAATTTAACCGGTCCTTCCGTCCAGCGTCCCACGACATAAGAGTCCTGCCTCTTCAGGTGCCGAGCTCCAGGCCCTCTGACTTTTATTTGTTAATTTTTGCTCCTGTCACCGCTTCGTATTCTTTTAGAGCGATGCCGACCAGATCTGTGTACCTGCTGTTCGACCCTATGACGGTGACATCGTATCTGTATGCTCACACGGTACTCCCACGTCCTAGTTAGCGCGGGATGCCCCTGAACGACTCCAATTTCCCTTATAGTGGCTCTAGAGTCAGTACATACTGAAGGAATGAGAGGGGATGCCCTTGACGGATCGAACGCATGATGTTGAATGGTTTCCTAGCAAATGTCGCAGTACATTGCAGCGATCCAGCCACTGATAACGGGAACGAACCGGCCGCTGTGAGAACGGCTGCCAAGTATTAGTGGTTGACCCTACCAAAGGCTTTAGACTAGTCAAAATTGATTAGAGACCCACCTACGCCAGCGTCTTTATCCTCCTTGTCTATGATGTATCTCCATGATCTGGAGTTGTCGGGAAGAGATCTGCTTGGAATTGCGTATGTTTAATCATCACCAATCAGTTTCTTGACGACAAGCGCCAATCTCTTTGCTAAGACCTTGGTCCCAAATGCCGCGCACATCTGCTCGGGCTCGAGTACCATGCGGCCATTTTGGTCCACTAAAGATCGAATTGTAGCTGTGGTTCCACGTTGTGCATCTGCCACTCGGGCCCATCGAGCGGCTTTCGTACCAGACTGACGGTAGTGTCCTCAAATGTAAAAATTAATATGAGAAGTATAGATAAAATAGCAAAGTACAAGAACCTAGCTGTTGAATTACAGAGGCTATGGAAAGAGCGGGTAAAATGTATCCGAGTAAATTTTTCTTATACATACATACATACATACATACATACATACATACATACATACATACATATATATATATATATATATATATATATATATATATATATATATATATATATATATACAAGGTTAAAAAAATTAAGGTTCAGAAATATGTGTTAAACGCAGTATCGAAACCTTATTTCAGGGTAAATCCCAGCCGTATGTCCGTGGAGCACTTTCTATATATATATATATATATATATATATATATATATATATATGCGTAGGTACTGTAAATTTTAGAGGTAATACTTGATAAGTGTAAGCACCTGTATATGCCGGATAGTGGCAGAGGTGAAAGAATATATTAAACGTAAATTGAAAACAGAACACAAAGGATATCGCGGTACACGTGTTTCAAGCTTTATACACAAACTGTCATTGTATCATTATATGAGTATATATTGTTGATAGAAAGGATGGTTTAAAGCTATCTTCAGCCGCAAATACATTCAGACCCAAGATTACATCACAAAGAAAAAAAGAAAAAGAGAGAGAGAGAGACAGGAAAAGTCCACTTAGTATTATCCATTATAATAGGCTTATCCTTTAAACTGTTATATCTGCATAAATGTTCGTTGGTATTGAGAAATCTGCCCATACTGTACCACAATTCAGCATAGAGTGAATGTTTGCGGCTGAAGATCGCTTTAAACCATCCTTTATATACTGATGTAATGACAGTTTGTGTATAAAGCTCGAAACACGTGTACCACAACATCCTGAAATAAGCTTTCGATACTGTGATCAACACGTATTTCTGAACATTATTTTTTTAACCTTATATATATATATATATATATATATCACAAAAGTTTACTCCCTGTAACCCAGTAGGAAGGTTCTCTTTTCCAACAGTCTAATCTGTTGAGTGTATATGGATAATAATAATAATAATAATAATAATTATAATAATAATTATTATAGCAATAACAATACAATAAGTCGATTAATTCATAGTTTATTTAGCAAGCTGTTACCTCACGTCTACATTGAAATTAGATATTTAATTTCTGTACTTGAGACATTGATTACGTAAAAAGAAAAATACTGTCTGTGTGCATGTGTGTGTGTGTGTGTGTGTGTGTGTGTTCGCGCGCGCGTTTGAACATAGATTGAAAATTAGGAAACGTAGCAGGAGAATGTTAGAAGCGTTCTTTCGATTCCTTTTCTTTTTTGTTTTCTACGTTTGGTGTTTTGTCGACGTCTGTTGGGCGTTCTGGTGGCTTCGGCACCTGAAAAAAATAGAACAAAACAACGGGGGTCAGCAGTGTTATAAGGGAAACCTTGAATTGTTTGTCCCTTCTACGAAAGGGATATATAAATCTAGATATACATAAAAGAGAGTTTTTATGTGTGTGTGTGTGTGTGTGTGTGTGTGCGTATGTTTCTTATCCATTCGAAAACTGAGTTGTCGATTTTGCCATGTGGAGTATCAACAGATTCAGTAAACTTTCGGCTACCAAATAAACTTTCAGCTACCAAATAAACTTTATTTTCATTTACATGAAAGACTGCTTTACAACGACCAGGTTTCATTAGAATGTGAAAACAGTTTTACATTTTCAATTTGAACCAAAATTACAAAGTATTGTATCAGAAGAGTGACGATGTGTGAATAATGAAAGTAATGTTTCTCCGATTTAGTCACTGTAATAAAGTACTATAACAAAGAAAACTGCTTATCATCTATCTATATACATGTTTTGGGCGCAACAACTCTTATTTTCTACATAAGCATATCATTGCATATTTAAATTGAAATTAAACTTTTATAGCATATTTTTGATCTTTCACCTTAATGTATAATCTTCCTGTGAAAACTAAAATTTTAACTTTATCCATGGATGGTATCTGGTTTTACTTAAATTTGTTTTCCTTATAAAATTTGCTGTTGCTGTTAGTTTTGTGTGTATCTTACTGAACTTTAATGAATTGGATGTTTTGAAATAGACAACCTGGGGAAACTGCAATCTCTCCCCTGAGTCCACTTTCGTATCCCATGGTTGAGGTCCATGCAGCAATCTATGTATTGTTTTTGCTGACTCCACTGGTCTCTCTCCCTCTTTCATGAACTTAATTGCTGTGCTGTTGCCTTCCTCTGGTGATGATATTTCTTGAGCCTTTCCTGCTCTTGGTTGTGAGCAAGTGTTGTAAGCACTCTATCATGGCGTCCTATATATCTGTATATGCACACACACAAACACACACACACACACACACACACACACACACACACACACACACACACACACACACACACACACACACACTTCCTTTTCAGTGCTTCATAGGTGTTTGTTGATGTCGGAAGCTTTCATACGTAGATGTCGAATGATAATGAGTGCTCAACACGGCATTGGTGGATATATAATTTCTTTATTCGTGAATTAAGGCTACTATTGGTTTCATGTTAAGAAAAGTGGGAAAATATCCTAGTGTCTTGATGATTTTTTGCAAGCTGATCACATGGAGAAAGGTGTTCGCCTCCATTTTGGAAAACAGTCTCACTTCGTTCACGGGATGTCTCGTCAATGTGCGTGGATGAAACAATGATTCAATGAATCAAGGGACGTTACTCTAGAGTGGCATCATTTGGAGTTTGTCTCCCTTTGATTTGTCTTTTCATTAAATTTGCATGATTTATTTGCTTTTGTTCTGGGCATGGTGGTTTTCTGTTGAGGTAGTACGTTATTGGGGCTTATTTCTTCTTTGTGTGAAGTTTATGTGCTATGTGTTCACGTTTAGGAAAGGGGCTATCCTGACGAACTTAAACTCGTTTATGGGGGGGGGGGTCCTTTGAAATATTTGAATGTAAAATATTGTTTGTGTATGCAATGTTTAAGATGTTATCTGTTGATTGTTTAATGTTTAATACAGAATTCACATTTAATACCCCATTTCTGTATTTTTTGGTTTT
>NC_142953.1:24579912-24612412 GCF_046866305.1 Octopus bimaculoides | reverse complement strand
CTTTCGCAAGAGTCTAGAGCTCGAAGAAAAGACGATATTCGTAGACCCGGAGGGTAGACTGGTTGTCCTAGATGTCGACGGCAGCGATGGGTGTGATTTTCGACCCCCATCAGTCAATGCACCGCCTTTAACAGGTCGGCCGGATTCCTTTCGACGTCTAGAAGTATTCCTAGGAACGTCTCGTCCTTTACATTTAGTGGGAGATTGGAATGCTACCTTGGACACGCATATAGACTACGTGGGGAAAGATAGAAATAGGCGGGGATGCAAATGCCTCAGAGACCTGCTCAGACCCTTTCGAAGCAGATGGCAGATAGTAATCATTGTGTCTCTACCTCTGGAGACGCATTCTTCATTGTTACCTTCGACCACCCAAATATGCCAACGTGGACATGGAGCAACCGCATTGGGTCGTCGTGATCGTATCTAGATAAGATCCTGTGTAGGACAGTAGATAGGGATAGCTTAGGATGTCCACAATTCCCCATAGTCAGCTACACGGATCAGAAACTTGTAACGTGTACGCTAGACTTAGATAAGGCATATAGACAGGGCCCCGGTTACTGGAAACTGAACGCGTCTTTCCCTTCGAGACAGGTTTTCAGAGACCGAATTAGCACGCTAGTAATGAGAGCTTTGACTCGAGCCATTATCAACAACAAATGGCTGTTTGCCCCCGCAAGAGAGCAGTAAAAGTGGAAGCGATTAGATATAGCAAAGCACTAACCATAGATAGAAACAGAGTAGATAGTGAGCTAGTTAAGAAGTTAGAAGAGGTGGTAAGAAGCATCATCGACGCCAAACACGAAGGGTGTGTTGTCAGACCTAGGATGCGTGCTCTAAGCAACGAAGGCGTTGGAGCCGCGCGAGAGGCCTGGGTGGTGGAGGCGAAACGGGGCAACAAAGCTACTATTCGACCTCTGGCAGATGAACAGAGGTGCGAATTGCTCGAGCCCGGCAAGATGTGCGAGGGGTTTCAGCAGCATTTTGCCCGACTGTTCGGGACGAGTGACGAGCGAGAACGTAGGATGGACTTCAGTGCCGACCTGCACAGCCTGCCACGACATCAGTAAGAGAGGCAGAGTGCTGCGAAGGTGCCATCACGCAGGCAGAAGCGAGGGACGCGATGGCAGGATGCTCGAGGGGACAAATCGCCGGGTTTGGATGGTCTGCCCTACGAGCTTTACAACTGTATACCAGACTTGTTTGGAGAGGTCTTGGCAGTGGTGTACTGCAACTGGCAGCAGAACGGGAGCATTCCCGGTTTTGTGTGCCGAGGAGCCGTAACGCTGCTGAAGAAAGATCCAAACAAGTGTTGGTGTAATAGAAAACTTTAGGCCCATCACTCTGTTCAATGCAGACTTGAAAATTTTGGCCAAGGTGTTAGCCAAGAGGTTGGCGTTTGTCATCGAGAAACTGGTCGACAAGGCACAAACGTGCACCGTGCCGGGCCGAAGCATCCATGACAACCTCCATCTGATGCGCTACATCGTAGACAGGGTAGTTAAGGAACCTGATGAATTTGGATCAATCGAAAGCTTTCGATAGGGTAGACCATCGATACTTGGAGGCTGTCCTCATAGCAGCTGGTTTCGATCCTGTCTTCCGCGGCTAAATGGCTGCTTTGTACAAAGGCATCCGTTCGGTAGTTCGCGTCAATGGGCACCTGTCAAGACCTTTCCACATTGCACGTTCGGTCTGTCAGGGATGCCCCCTCTCGTCGCTTCTGTACGTATTGACTCTCGAGCCACTACAGCGGAAGCTGGCGACGCTGAGGGGTATCCCGCGAGAAGTGGGGTTGCGGGACGAGCATGTCCGCATACGCAGACGACGTCGCCGTCATAGTGTCTAGCCACGAGTACATGGTGCTGGTCGGCGAGACTCTGAAAGATTACGAAGTGGTGACGGGAGCGGGAATCAACAGGGAAAAGTCAGTGGGCTTGCGGCTCGGCACCTGGAGAAGCAAGCCCATGCCGTCCGGCAGCGCCTCAGTAGAGGGACGCAAGACCGACGGGCCGGTCAAGTTGCTCGAGTTCTGGTTCGGTCCGGGCCTCCAAACGGAGAAGAACTGGGACGAGATAACGAGTAGGGTGGACACACTCACCCGGCAATGGGCCGAGAGGAAGCTGTCCTTTAAAGGTCGGGTGAAGATGGCGAATGCGTACATCGCGTCCGTCATCAACTACCGCCTAACGGTCGTACCCTGTCCCGACCCTACCATCACCAAACTGGAACGCATCCTCTTCTGCTTCTTGTGGAAAGGAAGCGTTCCGATGGTCAGGCGATCCGTTTGCTGCCAACACCCGCTGAACGGAGGGCTGGGCATACCGTAGTTGATGATGCGCTGAAACTGCAACATCTCCGTCTCTACTTAGACGACGGTGGATAGGTGTGGTCGCCGTTTGTGCGACGCGCTTTCCCGCAGCTCGTCTCCATGACCGAACTGCAGCGGTGGATCAAGAAGAGACCTAGACTAGGCGAATGGCACCGCGAGTGTCGCGTTGCTCTCCAGCAGCTCTGCCGTCCCGGGTCGACCTTGAGCGACTGTATCACAACGAAAGCATTCTATAGGGGATCAGCGGAGGGGAGGTACGACGACGGTCTCGGGGCGAACCTGGGCGTCGACGAAGAATACGTGACCTGCCTGTTCAAGACGACTGGCCTAGCTGTGCTACCGAGAAGCGCTACCCGTTCGGGATAAGCTCTACTGACACGGCTCGAGAAACACGGGGCCGACCTGCCCGAGATGCGGTCAGAGTGACGAGACCGTTCTGCACGCACTCGTGCTGTGTCCAACCATTTCCGACCTGTGGGCTTATGTCGAACGACTGCAGCAACGTATGGAACGAGTCAATTTATCAGCTGAGTCTATCGTTAATATTGTCGCGCCTCCTTCTTTCAAACGGGATGAAAGAGCTATTTTCATCGTACCTGTGGCTATGGCGAAAGAATGCATCTGGTGGACGTGTCTGAAAGGATTAGAGACAAACACTTTCCTCTCTGGTCAATCTCTCATCAACTTTTTCAAGTATCACTTGTGTTGATATGTGACATTTTTGCCCGATGTTACCGTGGTCTTTTCGTAGGTTTTTCTTTTCACGGATAAACCTCCCCATTGTTTTGGAACTTTTTGTATTATTTCGACTTTTTGTGTGTCTATCCCAAACGATTTCGATCCCTTTTGATCGTTCTCCCTAATTTAAAAAAAAAAATTTTGTTTAGTTGTCGCCCCCTCCCTTCGAAAAGGAAAACTCTACATTGTATTTGTCCCCTCTATATTCAGCCCTGTGTGGCCAATAAAGAAAGTTATCTTGGTATTTTAACATTGCGGACGCCGGGAAAGAGTCGAGTTTCACATATATGATGACGCATCAAATATATACACATCTCAATATATGCACTTATATACACACACATACACACACACATACGTATGTGTGTGTTTGTTTGTGTGCATGTGTTTATAGATACACACATGGAAGTTCACGATGCAATACGAAATAGATCTAAGATACGGATGGTTCCAGGTATGGCATTTGCCTAAAAGAACACAAATTAATTTTAAAGGTTCACAACCACTGTTTCAGCAGCATTATTTTATCGATGAACAGTTCGATTACTACGATTGCAACATGAAACAAATCCACTTTCGTCAGGCGAGTTTAAATTTGGTTCGGTGAAGAAAATTCCGATCGACCCGTTTGCCAGACATCGTCAAAGTGAGTGAGTACATGTGAAGAACTGTTGAAATTTAACTGTCTGCAATGGATACACATAGGGTAGAGTGTTATGTTGTTTCCGCTAAATATTTCTTCTTAATTTTACTCTTGCCCATTCCTCTTATTTCTTTACTGCCCACAAGGGGCTACACACAGAGGGGACAAACAAGGACGGAGAAACGGATTAAGTCGATCATATCGACCCCAGTGCGTAACTGGTACTTATTTAATCGACTCAGAAAGGATGAAAGGCAAAGTCGACCTCGGCGGAATTTGAACTCAGAACGTAGCGGCAGACGAAATACCGCTAAGCATTTCGCCCGGCGTGCTAACGTTTCTGCCAGCTCGCTCATTCCTCTTACCCAGCACATCCCCTCTTACAATCTTCCCATCCTCATACTTTGAATTTTCTTCCTTACCTTCTCCCAGCCTATTCTTCAACAAGAACTACTCTGCCTTCGCCAACAACCTATCCCCCCCTCTCTCCCTCTCTTTACTCTTATACGTTTCTTCATGCTGCACTACTATCCCTCCGCCGCCAACCCAACATCATTCTTCAAATTCATCCTTCACCATCCTACTAGCATCTATAACTGGACCCTTTCCTTCCTTTTAATACTCGCGCCTCCCTTCTCTCACTATTCCAATTTACTTCTATAGCCGCACCATCCCTAACTTGTCAAAATCAACAACAACGACCATCCTTGAAAATTCTGCCCCTCCCACCCTTCACTCTTATCTCCCAACTCTCCACTTCTACTACTTCTCAATACCCTGAGCGCTCACCCCTCCATTGCTTTTTGCCCTTCCTTGCTTCAACTCCCCCACACCCATATCGAGCTACACACTTTTCCCTCCACTCACTACTGTTTACCTTCGTTTTCACCCAATCTACCTCCAAATTCTCCTGAATTCTCATTTGAAATGCTAGATTTTATTCTCTACACTCTGAAGACGGAGGCCGAGTCTACCCAACGCTTATATGCTTCCATTACTGGTTGCAAAGTTTTGTGAACTACATCTGCCAGCATTATGAAGTAACTCCGAACCCCCAGAAACAACTGTTGGGACTGTATCACTATACCTCATCCCCTTTGATTTTATGTGTCTTTATGTGTAAGTTTGCTCGGTTATATTTATGCATGAATATTCACTGTCTGAATATTTTCGGTTTTTGCTTTCTCACTATTTACATGTATACTTGTATGTATATTTTGGATATCAAACCCAAACAACTTTATTTGTTTATTTGCGTCATTACCTCAATGTCTGCTCACCTGCGTTCCCTTTATAACCACTCTTTACCTCGTGGACTTATACCTCAGTAAAGATTTCGGAGTGTAAGTTCAAATCATTTGAATCTCATCAAAAAGAGATTAAAAGATTGTTACCACATTAGACAAAAGTATCTTTATATATGCCTGTTTTTGTGCTTATGTATGTATGTGTGTGTGTGTATGTGCATGTGTACGTATGTAAATGTTTGTAAGTGTGTGTATATGTACATAGGTATATATGCTAATATGGATATAGATACAAAGATCACTGTTTGATGTATAAGACTTGTGTGTATATGTACAAATATCCACTTAGTTATTTGATAGTATATGTATATGTATGTATGTATACATGTATGCATATGTGTGTGTGTGTATGCATGTACGTATACATAGATATATGTGTACGCATATGGTTTTGATTATGTTCATGTGTTTGGAGGAGTGTTGGTATCTATGTGTATACATAGCTATGTATACACGCAATTGCAACCAGTTCTTCACATGTACTCACTCGCTAACGGTTTCTGGCAATACGGGTCGATCGGAATTGTCTTCTCCTGCCTAAATTTAAACTCACCTGACGAAAGCAGATTTGCTTCATGTTGCAATCGTAGTAATCGAACTATTCATCAACAAAATAATGCTGCTGAAACAGTGGTTGTGAACCTTTAAAATCCATTTGTGCTCTTGTTATATACATACATACATACATATATATATATATATATATATATATATATATATATATATATATATACAGGGCCTTGCAGATTAATTGAAACTAATTTTAAACAGTTGAGTTAGAGGGTTCAACATTTCATATTTTGACCAAACCTTGCTTGATTGAAAATCTAATCCTCCTCTTTATTTCTCAAGTAAATAGCGAACTGATTCGACAACAGAAAATCATGGAACAACAGAATCATTCCGCCATTGTTGTTTTGGTGCCCGCCTGGAACATTGCAATGAAATTGTTAAGTTGACGAAGCTTCAAAAAGCAACAGTTTATTGTGTGTAAACAAGAATTTAAAGAAGAGGGAAAGATTGATAGAACAGAACACAAGACTCAAAGTGATTCCAAGCGCAATCCAAAGTTTCTCGCTGGCCTCGAATGCTCGATTGAAGGCAACCCATCCGCATCCATGACAACTCTCGCAAAGAAATGCAATATATTCATTTTCACCGTGTCGAGAGCTGTGAACAGGAACCTTGGCATGACCATCTATGTTCGACGACGCCGTCACCTCCTAACAGCCATGGCCAAAGCAATCAGAACCGAGAAATGCACAAACTTCTGTCATTGATCAAGCACTAAAGCGCAGGAAAATCGCTCGTGTTTGTAGACGAGAAGTTCAATGCAGACGCTGAGGGGAATCGCAGAAATTCTCGGGTGATTGCATAAAACCCTTCTGACATCTCCGCTGTATTTGAAACTAAAAGTCCTGTCTCCTAATGGTATTTGGAGCCGTGGCGAGTGATCTAAGTGTCATGAATTCACACTTCATTGAGTTTGGCTTGAAGATCGGCACAAACGAAGGAGCATCTGGATATCCCGGAGAACTCTCTGTTATCTTGATTGGAGCAGAAGAAGTTTGGGCGTGACAATGTGGTGTTGTTTATCCAGGATTCTGCACCATGCCATGGGTCAAATGCAATACAGGCCTTCCTTTCGGAGAAGGTTCCATTTTTTGTGAGGGTCGACATCTGTCTCAGTAATAGTCCAGATCTCAACCTTCCGGAAGTTGCAGCAGCTTAAAAAACACTTTCGAGGTAGTAGTCGCCCAAAAGGGCTTCCGTACTGAATGATAAATGTTTTTGTAGCAATAAATGTTACTTTAAAATTATATTTATCTACTACCATTACTTTAGTATTTATAACTAGTTTTATGTATCGTAAAAAGTGTCTCAATTTAATTGCAAGACCCTGTTATATATAACAAGAAGAAAACGAATGGATTTTAAAGGTTTACAACAGCTGTTTCAGCAGCATTATTTTATTGATGTTTATATTAATTTTTTTTGTATACGCATTAGCATTCCGCTAAATCATTCATAAATATTTATGATAAATACATATAAGCCGACAGGCGGAATTAGTGACGAACATGTGCCGTTCGAGTAGTCTTCACTGACCATGTCTTCGGAATAGAGGAAACTAAACGTCTATTGGTTACCTGCCAGCATATATACATCTGCTCTCTCCCTACAGCATTAAGAGTATTTTAACTCTTATTTCTAGCGATGTAGGTGCGTCGGCACCATTAGTCACACTTAGTGACGATTATCTTCTTTTTCTTCTTATTATTATTGTTATTATTATTATTATTATTATTATTATTATTATTATTATTATTATTATTATTATGTAAAGGAGTTCGATCAGTCCCCTGCAACTTAAAATTTTGTAGTCTCCTTATAAAAAGAACCTAGCTGATCAGTTTTAGGCGGACGATTGAAGAGGTGGAGGAAGCCCAAATTGGCTACAGGAAAGTGGGCTACTTTTGGTCAATGCGTTACTAGATATCGAACTGAAATTCAAGTGCCACCAAACCTGTCAAGAAAGTGTCCCAATCTGAACTTCAACGCAATATTTATGTCATAGTATATAGTTATGCTGGTTTTCTTCTGGTGACAGTGTGTGTGAGGAGTTTTGCGCGTGGGCAAGTATTTGTTTCATAAATGAGATCACCGACCTCGTCGGGTTATTTTCTTGCCAAGAAACGCACATGGCCCCCGCCTTCAAAGTCTACCCTTTACAGTGCCAACAGCCTGGCAACCTCAAGCCATGAGAGCAACCACACTATGAACAAGTTTGCGATAAAGATCTTCAAAGAATTCCGTCTGTTCGTAATAGCTACTACTAAATTGACCTCGGTCTTCTTCTTATACGTAACTCTAGACCTGGAAACATGCAAGCACTACACTTACAAGGAGCCCAATGAGTAAAATGTGAACATCCACAAAAGTTCTAATCACTGAAACCCTACGCTGTAATTAGAAACTTACTTCCAAACGTTAGCAGAAGAATCTCTGAACTTTCGGCCAACAGAGAGATCTTCAGTAGGGCCATCCCACCTGACAATAACGCATTAGTGAGTTGTGGATTTTCCGAGAAGTTACCATATATGAAAGACTCCCTAACCACAACCCCACATCCGAAGAGGACCAGAAAAAGAAAGATAATTTCGTTCAACCCTCCATTTAAAAAGGAAGTTTCTTCCAGCGTACAGCACAGGTTCACCAAACATTCATATGCACGCACACATACATGCATCCCAAAAACGTTTGCGCACACACGCCCACACGATAGACTCTTAACACACACACACACACACACACACACACACACACACACACACACACACACACACACACACACACACACACACAAATACAAACACAGCTGATATACACAGCTAATACATATACCCAACTATACACGTAGGCAAATACTCATTCATGGCTGATACGCGCTCGCAACCATATGTACACAAACTCTAGCAAACACCTACATACGCACCAGCGAGCTAATGCCATCAGATCTCACCCACACGCCAGCTTACACGTGCTTGCATTCCCTCCCTCCACACACACACACACACACGCACACACACAGCAGATACACACGTATATGCCTCAACACACACATACACGTACTTTTACAGTTGGTATTCACACACACACACACACACATGCGCACGCACAAGATCCCTTAGAAGACCATCTACTCAGTGAGACGCCACCAGATTCTTGTCCTTGCACATCGTCTAAAAAATTCTGATCGGGACCTTTTTCCTTGGCGGATTTCGTGTTGCTGGAATTGCAATTTCACCTCTAATAACACCGTGGGACTCGCCTTGATCAATAACAGCGCCCGGTTTCCTGTAGCCATCTTGCACCTCTCCATTCGGCTTCCTAAGCACGATGGGCTACGTTTCTGTACTAAGCTGATGAGTTGCATGGGGTCGAATCAAATTGCTTTAAATAATAATATATGTAACTTCTACTGAATGTTTTGACTGCTGTGTACACACACACACGCACACACACACACACACATGTGTGTGTGTGTGTGTGAGTGAAAAGAAAGTGAGGGGGAGAGTGAAGCAGAGATTATAAACGTAAAAAGAGAGGTTTGGTTTTTCCAAATATATATCTCGTGTCAAACAGACGTAGAATCCTTCAATGACAGGAGAAACATCTCGAATTTAGACCACAAAGAGGAGACCAAGATTATCACGCGAGAAATTCGAACGGAATATGGATTTGTGGTGAGAAGAATTGCTTAAAAATAACGACCAGAAAAAGCAGAAGACACGAAGTTACAGTTGGAAGCTAAGGGAAGAATCACTGAAACAGGACAATATGGAGGGAAAATAAGGGGGAAAAACAAACAACAGTAGAGTCTGAAGTAGAAAGTTTAAGTTTTACTAAAACGGAACAAAACAAACCTCATCATTGTTGGCGGGTTCTATTTTTAGTGAGAGAAGTGAAAAGTGAAGTCGGATTTTTAAATGTATTGTGAGTGAATATAACGTGTGAATGAATGTAGACGTAACTAACAAAATAAAAGACGGCGTGAACAAATATGAAAAATAAAGTAACCCACATTGGTTGAAAGCTACGACCTACATCTTGTGTAATAGGTTGCCATTGTGAAGGCAGACAATGGAGGAGGAGGAGGGAGAGAAGAAAATAATGAACAAATAATGTAAAATAATGAACAAATAGAAAATTAGAAAACAAATAAATGAATCTGATATTGAAATAAATCCTTATTAAAATAACTACAAAATAATAAACCATCAGGATTTTTGCTTCAATGTATTGCACGATATGTGTCTGCGTTGTGGCTGCCTACAAAATTCACTGACAAGACGGCCCTAAAAGTGAGTTCTCTCCGATACTGTACTGTGGGAGTGAACGCTAAACTACGTTGCTGCGGAGCAAACATCGTAACCACACAGCCATCCATGCATATATATCTCTAGGAGGTTTTATTTAGCTTCCGAATTATATATAGACAAATGTCCCCCCCCCCCCAGAAAATAGTAATTACAAATGACAAAACAACAGAAGTCAAAAAAGAATGTGCACATTCTCGTATATGTATTAGCTTGACGCTCAGAAAAGGTGAGCAAAAAAAAAAGAAAAAGAGTCGGTATATAATGTTTCGAGCATGGAGCTTCGTCACACATACATAAATATATGTATATACGTACATACATACATACATACATACGTACATACATATAGGTGAAATAAACACCATAAATATTTTGACTGATACAGAAAATGGAGGGACAATTCAAAGGGATTGCGATCCTTTCTTTTAACTCTAACAGGGAAGTCGGAAGCCTTTCCGCACTGCCAGCATGTATTTCAAGATCGCAAGCGTTTCGTACCTCGGCCGTCCGAATGTGGCACCGAGTCTTCACTTGGGAAAAGTTTCCATCAACATTATCTGAACAGACATAAACATTTCCATCAGGTTTCAGTTGTTTTGCTTATCTCATTTGTAGCTTTCTTCAGTTTTCTGGGTTCTAAACCAATCTTCTCTATGGATATATGGGTATGTGTTCACATATGCATAGCATATTTACATGTGTTTCTGTTTATATAAATGCATGTTCACCCACATTATTGTAGCGTTGAAATTATGTATCTCTGATCAATAAATACTGCGAGGTTACAGGTTTTCCTTTAGAAAAAAAAAAGAACAACACACCATCTATAAGTAAAAGACACAGGGATATGTAAAAGTATATATAAGTTAAATAAGTTACCTTAATGGCAGGTAAAGAGAAAAGTACGTTGGTGACTGAAAACTTTGGTCCTCTTCTGCTCAGATACAGCAATAATTATCTCTGAACGATGTGTGAGAATGTGTTCACCTTTCTTTTTATATCAACTTACGTTTCTTCAGCATGAGGAAGAGGTAGAAAAGAGAGGAAGACGTTGAGAAACAGCAGTTTACTGTTTGTTTAGTTGGTTTTTGTTAACGTTGTAATGGGGTCATCACAAACTTAAAATATTTCCATTGTTTACAGGTCAGATACGCCTCAAATATTTTGTCGAAATTTGATATAGGCAACTTACATGGTCGACTTGGATCTTTAATACTTGGTTATTACGTATAGAGACGGAATTGTATGAGAAAACGAAAGAAAAATGAGCAGGAAGCTTTGGTGAGCTTGGATATTAAACAAAGATAGGAGAAATGTGAGGTTAAAATGAAATACAATCAAGTAGAGTTATTTAAAATTATATCATATTGAAGGCCGAATATAATTTTGAATTAAATTCAATTAAAACAAATTAAAAATGAAAAGAGTTAAAATAATCTTAACAAAATATAGAGAATGTTTTTAAAATATAAATAAATATAAAAATATACGAATATACAAAAAATTAAATTGAAATAATAAAAAAGATAATAATCTATATCTATAAAACTCAAAATGTCTGTGTGTATGTGTATGTTTTTTATGCCTTTCCGCATTTTTTATCCGATTTTGATGAATTTTTTTTTATTAAATGGCAGATTTACCCAGGTAGGTTACTGCAGCCTCACCGTTGCCTAGGAATACCCTCTTCTAGAATAGAAATCGATAAAACTGAAGGGGCCACCCCACTTTTTGCAAAAAAAAGGCAAAAGTTGTACACGAAAAAAGTTTTTACAGGAACGTCCTATTTTTATAATTTTGGTATCAAAAGGACCGTCATGTTGTGGCATTTCAGACAAATATTTTGGCACTACCTTGGGGCCTCTGATTCCCAAGAAAATTGCGGAAAACTTTGAAAATCAATTTTTCACATTTTTGCAAAGTTACACTGTAGAAAACTTTTTACTTGAAAGTCCGATTTCCTTAGTTTTTACGGCTAAAAAAACCATCATGTACGCCAAACAACCGCGAAAAGCTGTGGAAAAAAATCGATTTTATACACACACACAAATACATTTATAGGCATAATCTCATTTCGGGACGGTCTTTTTCTTTTTTTGGCTAATAAACACACGCACGGTTTATATTCGTTCTTCACTTCAGCTTTATTATTGTTCTTATTCTAGTGTCCTTTGTCTGAAACTTTCGTCGCACACCCTGTGACCTCTTCAGCGACTCTTCATCCTACATGTCTCCTCCTATTCTGCTTAGTCCATACTGTCTTTCGACGGTGAGTATCCTCATCTGCGCAGGCTTTTACGTCTGTATCTGTGTGTGTGTATGTGTGTGCACTTGTCTGCGTGTTTTGTGTGTGTGTATATGGGTTTCTTACTATGCTATTTGTACCTGCGTCCTTTATTTAGTCTTTTTTCATCTATTTCTTTATTTATTTCTCTATTTTTTCCTCAGTCCGTGTATATGGGTTTATGTATTGTACTCTTTGTATCACTAAAAAGATCTTATTTATCTCTGTTTATTTACTCTTTACTCTTTTACTCTTTTACTTGTTTCAGTCTTTTGACTGTAGCCATGCTGGAGCACCGCCTTTAGTCGAGCAAATCGACCCAAGGACGACTTATTCTTTGGAAGCCTAGTACTTATTCTATCGATCTCTTTTGCCGAACCGCTAAGTTACGGGGACGTAAGCACACAAACATATACATATATATATATATATATATATATATATATATATATATATGACGGGTTTCTTTCAGTATCCGCCTATCAAATCCACTCACAAGGCTTTGGTCGGCCCGAGGCTATAGTAGAAGACACTTGCCCAAGATGTCACGCAGTGGGACTGAACCCGGAACCATGTGGTTGGTAAGTAAACTACTTACCACACAGCCACTCCTACGCCTCCTATTTAAAAAAAAAATTCTCTCATTCTATCTTTAGTTGTCATCTTGCGTAGTGTAGTGGTGTCACGTTGCTCCAGTTGGCGAAAGTGAGTATTCGTGCGACAGACCATCGTCCGTCCAGGAAGCGGGGTGTATTTACATCACAAAATCCGGTAAACCGGCCCTGTGGGCCTATATGAATCGGGAAGGAGCCTTATCCATTCTTTTATTTTTTAAGCATATATATATATATATATATATATATATATATATATATATATATATGAATGTTGCGTCACTCGGATGACTTGGCAACAATTTTAAATATTTGAGAAAATGAATAGTAGTGTTTTTTCTGAAAACTTTTCCATTTTGATAGATGTTTACAAATCGTATTGTATCGTAACACTTCCAGCTCTAGTTTCTCGCAAACTATTCTTTTATTACTATCAAAGTTTTTTTTTTTAATATAGTTATTATTTCTAACCGGTTTTCAGCTGGGGTGTTACACACACACACACACACATATTCTTTTCTTCTTTATTCTTTTGCTTTTCACTGAAACCGGGAGAGCAAGTGCTCCAGCGTGATCAGCAACGAATTAGGACAAGAAACGACGATCAGGTAGCAGCAGATGACAAATGTGTTGTTGGCATTCGCCATCTCCAACACTTCATGGACAGTTTCTTCCCTACCAATTTTTGGGAGAGACTGGCCACCCTGCCGGTCGTCTTCACCTAGTTCTTCTCCACCTGGAAGTGCGGACGAAACCAAACCCCGAGCAATTTAACCGGTCCTTCCGTCCTGCGCCCCAATACGCTGTCGAGTGGCATGAACCTGCCCCTGTAGGTGCCGATCTGCTGACCCGCCGACTTCTCTTGGTTAATCTATACTCCTGGCACTGCTTCGTACTCCCTTAGGGTAATGCTGATCATCTGGATCTCTGAGATATTCGAGACTATTACGGTGACGTCGTCTGTATAAGCTGACACCAATCGCCATAGTTCACGTGGGATGACCCTCAAAACGCCCAGTTTCCGTAGCAAGGACGTACAGAAGGGGTGAGAGTGGGTATACTTGACGGAGAGAACGTGTGATGCTAAGTGACTCCGATTGCTGACCATTTACTTTGACCAACGAACAGATATCACTGTACATTGCGATGATAAAGCCTCTGAAAAGAGGACCGAAACCGGCCGCTACGAGGATAGCCTCCAAGTATTGCTGGCCGACTCTATCGGAAGTTTCCAATTGATCCAAACTGGTTTGGGCTCCACCCATGCCAGGTTTCTTACTTACCCTCCCTACGATGTAATACGTGAGGTGGAAGTTGTCGTAGATAGATGTTACGTAAAGCGTACGTCTGCGCACCACTGACCAGTCTATCAACGACAAGCGCCAACCTCTTTGCTAACACTAAGGCCAAAATCTTGTAATCTGCGTATAGTAAACTTACGAGCCTAAAATGATCAATATTGTCCCTTTTGTTCGGGGCTTTTCTCAGTACATTTCCGCAAAGCGCCCCTGAAATTCCACAATATCTGCATGCGTTCGAGTAGCATGAGCTACTCCCGGCTCGTCAAAGACTGAATTGTGGATTTATTTCCACGTTGCGCTTCTGCCACCCGGGCCAATCGAACAGCTTTCATTCTGTCGTGTCTTAGGACACGCGCCCTCGCTCTGCTTGGCATTAAAAAATTGATCAAGAGCTCAATGTCACCACCAGCACGTCGCTCGCTCTGTCCTTCCTGATCGCTTCTTTTAGCTTCCTAGCTAGCTCTCACTCTATTCTACATTCCTCTAACGCTATTTCTTTTCTAAACCCTAACACCTCAACTTTAACAGTCATTTTCAGGGATATCCACTATTGGTTTATAACCAATGGTGGACATACCTGAAAAGTTGACAATTGTACCAGACAACTTCCAATATATTAACTTACTAACCCGGTTTTTGAAGGCTTGACACGCTAGTATCCGGAGCCCAGCCTAGATACTATATAGGTCTGTAGTCTGTGTAGCCGACCACTTTCAATTGTGGATACTTTATGCTACTTCTCTCTACAGGTCTACAGAATATTCTATCTAGATACGAGCTGGAGGAGCCAATGCTGTTTTCCCAAGTCCACATTGGCGCATTCGGGAAATTCAGTTGGTACCTGTCAGCCAGCTGAAAGCAACTGAGCAGTTTTGTGAGGCTTTTACATCCCTTTTTCCTACGGACTAGCCCCACCCAATCCAGTCGTACGTCCAAGATGGCATTCTAATCCCCACCACAAGCATTAAAGAGTGAAATGTCCAAAGGAATTAGATCATGCGTCTGCAAAGATTGGTGACCTATAGAGCGGAGAAGTATCAGCCATCCATTTTATGCCACACAAGCAAATTAGAACTATGCAATATCAAGATAATTGCATGTTTCTTCGCACTTATAATGTAATAATTCAGGGGAAGGATTTCGTAGAAGGCTCTAGGTTACGGATCGGAAACGGAAACAGAAGGCGACTGCGAACAAGTGAGCCATTGAGGTGTTATCTATGGGTCAATTGAGGTTCCATCAATGTACCCATACTGTTGTTTTAGGGAGTTTTTGTTTTGAAATAGTTTCGTGAGGGTAAAATATATAAGTGGTTGAGTTGCCAAGGAGTTTACTTATTTAGGTTCGGACAAGATATCTTCGGTATCGATGTGGTTTATTAACACAGAAGATGTATTTGCCTCGTGTATTAATAATTTTATAAATTTATATATTTTGTGTAGGGACGAGAAATAGTTGAAGAGTAAATGTGCTACTTCTAAAAACATTTGAAATTTAGTACATGTGTAGGCCATTGAGCAGCTGATGGCTTTTAGATATATTTTGGTGTCGTGATCTATTTGATATTTGCTTATATTCTTTTCAAGTAATGTAAACAGAGGCACGTCCAAGGATATTTTTTTTATATATATAAGACATAATGTAATATAAATGTGTACAATAGGCATTAAAATATTTTGCTGATCTCTGATGAAGAAATTTCTACTACAGACAAGCTTTACATGGTCGCTGTCCGAACTAATTGTAAGTGCATTCAAATACACAGTAATTTCGTCCCCGACATCTTAACAAATTGAAAAAACATTCAGTAATGTACTGCTGGATTTCTGAAAAAAAAAAAAGACGAAATGGTATTTTCACGGCTGGAATGTCTGATGAAAACGCTGCAAGATCTGGGTTGATCTAAGGTTGAACAACGGAAACAAAATTTCATTAAAATTCTAGCGAAATATAACAAAAGCAACCCTGAATGTCACCTACTCTTATACTTGATTTTTATGTAAAATGATGAGCATACCTGTAAGAAATTTAAGAATCGATTAGTTAATAAATCTGAAAGCTTGTGGTGAATGCAGCTCAAAGGGAAATATCCAGAACACGAGGAGAGGTTTCATGAAGAATTCATTTAGTTCAGTTTACTGTGAGGAGTGAAGAATCTAACATTTCGGGCTCTTGCTCTGCGTCAGAAAGTTTGAGGAAGAGACAGAAAGTGGTGATGTTGCTTTGGCTGGAGTCAAATAAACATTTCAATCGATTTAGCTTTATTTTATCTTCAAAATTTTATATCGAAACATTGGTAGCAAGCGAGTGATATATAGAAGGAAAACAAAACTTTGAAGATAATTGCGAACAGAAACAACTACAGGAATGAGGAGAATGGAGACAATAAGGGAACTTCTGAGCGGTCAATAAATCTGCTAACAAAAGCAGCGAAATTCCCTCCAAATTGGATCTTACTGTCGTGAAATAAAATAAAAATTACATTGGACAATGATGTCATAAATATACAATATTCCAATAGACGGGCTGGTGATGGCCGGAATGCCTTTCACTAATAGATTCTTTTAAAACAGGGCTGACATTGGGCTAAACACCAGCCAACTACAGGGGGTTGTGTTCAAAATTAAATGGATACATTTGGCGGTGATGATTTCGTAGTTCATGCACCCCCCAGATCGAACATATCTACAAAACTGTCTCTGTTTTGGGGGAACATTATTTCAGATGAACTATCGCCCTATCCACGATCCGGGGGATTACGTGTCTCTCAGCCGTTTGCTGCGACAGAAACTAAATTAAAAAGAAAACATTCATAATTTCTCTCAGTATATGTGTATATACGTATATATATGTATATGTATAACGTCGTACGGTTATCGACTGTTATTTCCAGTATGTACGTATGTATAAACGCATACACACACTCACACATATGTATATACGTATATATATTTATATATGAATATATACGTTATATATACGTGTATGAGTATTTGTGTGTGTGTATATATATATATATATATATATATATATATTATTTCTTTACTGCCCACAAGGGGCTACACACAAAGGGGACAGACAAACGGATTAAGTCGATTATATTGACCCCAGTGCGTAACTGGTACTTATTTAATCGACCCCGAAAGGATGAAAGGCAAAGTCGACCTCGGCGGAATTTGAACTCAGAACGTAATGGCAGACGAAATACCGATAAGCATTTCGTCCGGCGCGCTAACGATTCTGCCAGCTCGCCGTCTTTATATAAATATATATAAATATATATATATATATATATATATATATATATATATATATATATATATATATATATATATATATATATGCATACATGCATATATGTATATGTATACATATACATACACACACACATATATATATATATATACATATATATATATATATATGTATATATATGTATATATACATATATATACACACACACACACATATGTATCTACACATATATACATACATCGAAGTTATCGGTGATCTACTTCAAGTCCTGTACTTGAAAATTACAATATTCAATCGGGCTTATATAAAGTTTTCCATGTGCGATCCAGCAATCATTCAGACTCATATGAAATGGGCACTCAGCAAGAATCCACGAGAAAATACGAAAAATAGAAGAAACGCACTAAGAGAAAGGGAAATAATCCATACATTAATGGCTCACGAATTGTAGACTCTATATAACCGAACGAATATACATCCTCATTACGCTGAAGAATAGCACCGATTATTTAACCTCGAGGTCTGATATATTTACAAGATATAGGCATAGGAACAAATGTCTGTCAGTTGAAGAATTCCACACTTGGTTACACTCATATTAGCCTTTTTCTTATTAAAATGCCTCTGACAGGTACCACACCTATTCACTGAAGACTTACAAGTTCAGTATTGACATATATATTCCCATAGAGAAACCATACTATGTAACTGATTGCCATATGCGCTTAGTATTAACAATATACTCCCGACATGGCAAACTCCTCAGTCTTGACTAAAGAAACAACATCTAAATTCCAAGAACTGAATTATCTCCCTTTCCCTTAGAGCGTTTCGTTTCCTCTTTTCATGTTTCTCTTGTGTATTCTCAGTGGGGAGCCGTATGATACGAGTCTGAACTTATTACATGATATGCCTTATATAAGTGCGGCTGAATATTCTACTTTTCAAGTGCGAAACTTGAAATAGTCTAACCATTACTTTTATATAAAATTATATTCCACTCTAGCAGGATTTGCTTTTTTTTTTGTTTATTTTTACTGATACTCTCAACGAATGAATCGTATATAAGTTAACATCAACGGGATTTGAATTCAGAATGTAAAGATCCAGAACAAATATCGCAAAACATTTTTTGCCGAAGCTATAAAAAAAAGTTTGAATAATAATAATAATAATAATAATAATAATAATAATAATAATAATAATAATAATAATAATAATAATAATAATAATAATAATAATAATAATAATAATAATAATAATAATAATAATAATAATAATAATAATAATAATAATAATAATAATAATAATAATAATAATAATAATAATAATAATAATAATAATAATAATAATAATAATAATAATAATAATAATAATAATAATAATAATAATAATAATAATAATAATAATAATAATAATAATAATAATAATAATAATAATAATAATAATAATAATAATTCAGGGACCTTTTGAGCGGGATGGGCTACTCGACCTGAAGAAAATTCTAACTGGGCCCCACCTACGAGGTCATGCGCTGTTTATCTTTATATGAGATCACCACGTCGCGCACATATTATTGTGATGCATGTGCCTGGTGTACTCTTATCAGACGGGTAGTCATGATGGGTATATTGGGCTTCGTATATTTTACCCCAGTGTCACTTTGATGGCATGCACTGCTCTCTCACATAATAATAATAATAATGACAGCCCCTAAATAAGTGGATTGCAAAAGACCGTATTTGTGGGAACCTCACATATTTGACTTAAATTCCTCTTCATGTAAACACAATCTTATTCATTCAGTTTTCATATAAATTTTATAAAAAAGAATTTATTATAATATTTTTTATAACACACATTAGATTTTCAATTGCACCTCAACTGCTTTGCATCTTTAGATGCAAAAACTTGTTTATACCTTGATGCCTCTGGTTTGAGACTTGGGTGCAGCTTGGACAAATAAAAGCAAAGACAAAACAATATAATAATAATAATAATAATAATAGCTTCTAATATAGGCACAGAGCCAGAAATTAGGAGGAGGGGGTTAGTTGATGATATCGACGCCACTGCTTTATTTCATGGACCTGGAAGGGAAAAACGGCAAAGTTCAGCACGGTCGGATTTGAATTCAGAATGCAAAGAGTCGGAAGAGATACTGAAGCGCAATTTTGCAGTCGCTCTAACGCTTCTGCTTGCCAGGAGTTTTAATAGTAATAATAATAATACTTATGATAGTGGTTTCGAATTTTTCCACAAGGGCAGTAACTTTGGGGGAGTAGATGAGTCGATTACATCGACCCCAGTGTTCAACTGGTACTTATTTTATCGTGCTGAAAAGATGAAAGGCAAAGCCGACTCCGACGGAATTTGAACTCAGACTGTAGCGACGGGCGAAATACTGCTATTAATATCGCCCAGCGCGCTAACGGTTCTGCCAACTCGCCTTATTATTATTATTATTATTATTATTATTATTATTATTATTATTATTATTATTATTATTATTATTATTATTATTATTATTATTATTATTATTATTATTATTATTATTATTATTATTATTATTATTATTATTATTATTATTATTATTATTATTATTATTATTATTATTATTATTATTATTATTATTATTATTATTATTATTATTATTATTATTATTATTATTATTATTATTATTATTAATAATAATAATAATAATAATAATAATAATAATTTCTACCATAGACACAAAGCCTGAAATTGTGGTGGAGAGAGTGCTCAACTAGTACTTATTTTATTGACCCCCAAAAGATGAAAGGCAAACTCGGCCCCGATGAAGGTAAAGACGGACGGAATGCCCGCTAAGTATTTTGTCCCGCGTGCTAACGATTCTTCAAGCTCGCCTCAATAATAATAATGTTTTCAAATTTTGATACAAGGCCAGCTATTTTGGGGGAGGGGCTAAGTCGATTACATGGACCCCTGTGCTCAATTAGTATTTATTTAATCGACCCCCAAAAGGATGAAAGACAAAGCCGACCTTGGTAGAATTTCAACCCAGATTTCAATCCAGACGAAAAGCTGTTGAGCACTTTGTCCGGCGTGCTTAATGATCTGCCAGCTCACCGCCTTTTCAATAATAATAATAATAATAATAATAACAACAACAACATCCTTAAACAACACTTATTCAGGGACCTTTTGAGCGGAATGGGCTACTCGACCTGAAGAAAATTCTAACTGGGCTCCCACCTGCAAGGTCACGCGCTGTTTATCTTGATATAAGATCACCATGTCACGCACATATGATTGTGATGCACGTGCCTGGTGTACCCTTATCAGACGGGTAGTTATAACGGGTATATTGGACTTCGTATACTTGTACCTCAGCGTCACTTTGATGGCATGCACTGCTCTCTCAGGTACAAGGCCTGAAATTTTGGGAGATTGCAGTAATCAACCGGTGTTTTATTTTATGGTCAACGGAGAGATGAAAGGTAAAGCTGACCCCTGAGGGATTGCTTTCCTCCGTCCGTTGTCGATAAAACACAAATGCAGATGCCTCAAATATTTAAGAGATGGGAAAATACAAAGTATTTCGACTCTAGTCCTGACTGATATATATTTGATATTATAACAATATACAATAACAATAAAGGTAGTAATAACAGCAAATAGAAAAGTCTAAAAATAATAATAATCGTTTTTGTTTTAGGTACAAGGCTAGCAATTTTACGGGAAGAGGAATGGTTGATTAAATTGGACTCAGTACTTAGCTGGTACTTCATTTTATCGACCTCTTCCCACAGAGACGAAATGCAAAGTTGATCTCTGTGGGGAAAGAGCTGGTGGGAAAATACCGTTTGGCATTTTGTTCGGCGCACTAACACATATGTAAATCCATCACCCCCTAATAATAATAATAATAATAATAATAATAATGATAATAAATAGAACAATGTAAAAAGAACAACACGAAAGCTGACAGAAACAATAAAAGCAAACGATAATAATAATAATAATAATAATAATAATAATAATAATAATAATAATAATAATAATAATAATAACAATAATAGCAGTAGCAGCAGCACAGCAGCAGTAGTGGTGAAGGAAAATGAATTTTATTTATTGTCATTTTTTTTTGTCTTGTTCTTTTTATATATCAGTTCGTTTTGTTTGTTAGTTTTTTTGCATGGATGTATTTTTTTTTTTATATTCTGCTCGGTAGTCATCTTAGGTTAATGCGAGTGTTTGTGATGAGTTCTGGTGCCATATCAAGCGTGACAATGGAACGTTGCGTTGACAGAACCGAGCAGTATATTTGCATGAGCGTCCTTCGGTACTCTTGGCTCATTGAACAGTAGAGTACAAAGTTTATAGCGTTATTTATTAAAGCCACAATGTCCATTAAATCTCCAAGCGGAGTATAGTAATCGCCGAAGAATTTTTCTAGAGTGGCGCTGAGTATGAGCAGGATAGCCTGAGGCAGTTCCGTGACAATGAACAGAATCACAACAACAAGCAGCATCCGTGTGGTGCGAGAATGGTCCAGTATACGTGGCTGACTGTTGGCCGGAGCCAGGCTGGACAAGCGGCGCTTGTTTTTTAGCTTTGCCTTTAGAGTTCGTAACAAAAGTCCGCCGTAAACGATCATGAGAATACACGGTAAAAGCTTGGCCAAGATGCTGTACAACCACAGGTTAACTAGAAACGACCGGTCCTTGTTAGCTTTAATGCTTTTCAAAACATAATAGGATTCGTCTTTTAAAATCAAATCGTATGATATGTAGTTCGGTACGAGAAGAAGAGCCGCCGATACGTAAGTCAGGCAGACGCTAATGCGAGCACGAATAATCCTGCGCATGCGTGTTAGATTTCCTTTTGCTGGAGACTGTATGTGACGGTAGCGGAATATTGCGAGCAGAACTCCCAACCAGACGGAAACCGTGTGCGTTGTGGTTGTGAAATTGATGTGAAATATTAGAAATTGCATCCACCCGAATGTGTTGCGGTGAGGATTTGGATTCGGGTACTTGCAGTAAAAATGCCAAGAAAAGGGTAGATAGCTGGCCATAGTTAGTATATCTGCGACTGCTAATGAGGTGAGGATCAAATTGACTGGAGTGCGCATGTGCTTTCTGGTCAGAACCGTTATATTGATAATGTTGGTTACTATTCCAAAGAAACACACGACTAGGCTGAGGTAACCGTGGTATTTCGCGTATTCGGTGCTGAATTGGTAGAGAAAGCTTCCATTTCTTATATCCACTGAATCGTTCATTGTGACTACTTCAGTTCCTTGAAATGAAAATTGGCGCAAACATACAAATAATTAAATATATTTAATTAACAAATACATACATACATATATGTATAGATAGATAGACTGACAGAGATAGATAGATGCACACACACACACACACACACACACACACACACACACACATACATATATATATGTGGTATCAGAAAGTTCCCGGACTAGTTCTGTAGCGCGCCAACAGATGGCAGCACACGGTTGTGTGTGCAGTGAGACACGATAATCCAGATCATGGTCTTCGTGTTTTCCGACATCCGCGATATTGCGCATCGGGAATTCATCCCCCAGAGACACACGGTCAAGCGAGAGTTCTACCGCGTTGTTTCGAAGCGTTTGAGGGAGGACATTCGGCGAAAGTGACCGGATCTGTGGAGTGCGAAGAATTGGATTCTTCACGACAACAATGCACCCTGCTACCGATCTCTCCTCACTCGAGAGTTTCTCGCCAAAAACAACATGGTTTCGCTTTCCGCACTCGCCCTATTCGCCAGTTTTAGCACCTGCAGACTTCCATCTCTTCCCCCAAGAAAAAACTGCAGCTGAAAGGTCACCGTTTTAACTCCGTTGTCGAGAGAGATGCCGAGCGAATCGCAGAAGGTCCTCGACTCGCTTACGGAAAACGACTTCCAGACCGGATTCCAAATGTGGCAGGAAAATCTGGGACCGGTGTATTGCTGCGCAAGGTGACTATTTAAAAGATGCGATGATGTTAAAACTTAGGTAAATAAGTTACTCTCTATTAAACATAACGAGTCCGGAAACCTTCTGATACCACCTCGTACATACAGGATGAACCAAAAGTCACGCACCAAAACATTTGACATTTTATTATTATTACGTTATTATCATTATTATTATTATTATTATTATTATTATTATTATTATTATTATTGTTATTATTATTATCATTATTATTATTATTATTATTTTTAAAAAAGAGAGTAAAAAAAGGTAATGTAAAAGGAGAAAGGGCTCTATACCCCTTTCTTATTTTTTCTGACCAGGCTCCCGTGGTTTTATGGGTTTTTCCACGTGTAACCTTTCCTTTTCGAAGCGCCTCCCCCTTCGGGGGTTTCTACTTATTTATTTATCTATTTATTCATCATATCTTTCTCCGTTTTCTTCCTCTGTTTAGACGAACTTTCCTACCTTTTCGGACAAAACCTTTTGTAACCTTCGTCCTGTCTTTGTCCTTATATGTTTTTAATTGATATTAGCCCTTGTGGCCAATAAAACGAATTAATTATTATTATTATTAATTTTGTTCATCATGTACAAGTATGTGTGTATTCATCATTTTTTATGTATTATATTCAATTTTAAACAAATTGAATTCCAGAGGGCATTGAACTTATTTTGTGCATGACTTTTTCCCCCACCCCTTTACCAAATATTGTGACTGTGTAGAAATTTTTCTAATATATATATAAAACAAATACACACGCGCGCTCTCTCTCACACACACACGTGCACATATATATGAATATAACACAAAATGCTATTGTTAAAATAAATAAGGTTAGAGACAGGTAAGTTTACAGACACAAAATATAGGCATTCAAAGTTTAAATATATATGTTTCGAAACCCAATGTTATATACAAAAAAAATGTAATATAACCCCAAAGAAATGTTCAGAAAGTATGGTAAATTATTATTATCATTGTTATAATATTTGAAATAATTTTTGTAACTTTGATTGAAAATTGAATTTTAATTTTCTAAGTTATATTTCATTGCCTCGAAACATTGTTGTTATGTTCTAAATTATCATTAAATTCTTTGAAGCTGATAATATATTCGTTAAAATTATTATTTATATTGTGAGAAAACAATAATATTTTGGATTAATTTTTGTATTATGTTTCGAAGTATAAATTTTAGTAGTGTTAGGCATGAAATTATGATTAGCTATGCTAAGGTGGCGAGTAGGCAGAATCGTTAGCATGCCGGGCGGAATGCTTACCGCTACGTTCTGAGTTCAAATTCCACCGAGGTCGACTTTGAAATTCATCCTTTCGGGGTCGATAAATTAAGTACCAGTTACGCACTGGCGTCGATGTAATCGACTCAATCCGTTCGTCTGTCCTTGTTTGTTCCCTCTATGTTTAGCCCCTTGTGGGCAATAAAGAAATGAGTATTTCGTCTACCGCTACGTTCTGAGTTCAAATTCCACCGAGGTCGACTTTGAAATTCATCTTTTTGGGGTCGATAAATTAAGTACTGGGGTCGATGTAATCGACTGTCCCCCCCCCCCCCAAATCCAGGCCTTGTTCCTAAAGTAGAAAGGATTGTACATGAAATTATGACTAGTCATGCTAAAGCGGCGAGCGGGCGAAATGCTTAACGGTATTTCGTCTGCCTCTACGTTCTGAGTTCAAATTCCGCCGAGGTCGACTTTGCCTTTCATCCTTTCGGGGAACGATAAATTAAGCGCCAGTAATCGACTGTCCCCCACCCCACAAAGTCCAGGCCTTGTGCCTATACTAGAAACGATTATTATTGTCGCCATAGCTGGAGGTGTGTTTTTGGAGCGCTGTATGTTTATGACTGTTCCACTTGTGTTTTGCTGTTTAAATCGTTTTGCATGAAGAAGAAGTAAAAATTCAAGAAAAGAAGAAAGAAGACGAAAAGCAGAAAGAAGCCGAGAAGAAGGAAGGAAGGAGTCTTCCTCACTACATGGAAATTGGAGATGAAATAGCCGTCAGTGAGACCAGGATCGCGGACACACGGGCTTTGGATTCCATTTTCGATGACTTTGAAATTTTCGAAATTCTTAGTCAACGGGGAATGCGGGGTGGGGTGGCAGTGTTATTCAGAAAAGGCCTGGATCTCGAAATACGGTCGGTCTTCCTGGACCCGGAAGGTAAGGCGGTGGTCCTGGACGTGAACAATAACGATGGCAGTTATATATATATATATATATATATATATATATATATATATATACTTTTCCAGTGAAATTCTTCACTGATATCGAAAAGGTGAAAACAAGCAATGTTAATTCTCTAAATGAAGTATTAACAGTAACTGCACGATAAAGTGTAGTATATTGCCACTTAAGTGTGGCTGACCCCTAGGGGTGGATGTTACTGTTGCTTTTAGCCCATATATATAGGAGGGAGAATGTACGAAAAAAAACAGCAGACGAGGACAGGTGGTGTAAACAACAAAAGGATGTATTAGTATGACGCTCGGGAATACGGGAAGTCTTTAACGTTTCGACCTACGCTCTTCAACAGAAAGAATACGGAGAAAACAAGGAGAAAAACACGGAGAAAAAAAATTTGGTCAACGATCTATCATGACTTATATATGTATGTGATGGAGGCGCAGTGGCCCAGTGGTCAGGGCAGCGGACTCGCGTTCATAGGATCGCGGTTTCGATTCTCAGACCGGGCGTTGTGAGTGTTTATTGAGCGAAAACGCTTAAAGCTCCATGAGGCTCCAGCAGGGGATGATGGCGAACCCTGCTGTACTCTTCCACCACAACTTTCTCTCACTCTTACTTCCTGTTTCTGTTGTGCCTGTAATTCAAAGGGCCAGCCTTGTCACACTGTGTCACGCTGAATATCCCCGAGAACTACGTTAAGGGTACACGTGTCTGTGGGGTGCTCAGCCACTTGCACGTTAATTTCACGAGCAGGCTGTTCCGTTGATCAGATCAACTGGAAACCTCGTCGTCGTTAGCGACGGAGTGCCAACAACTAAAGGGCAAAGCTGTACTATCGATTCCATCGGTACCAGTAATTCATTGAGCGCAGCTAATATTAAGTATTCGAAATTGACTTATTGTTTCTCCCCTTTTCCTTGCTCCGCCATTTTCAACAAAATATACATTTAAGTGACTTAATATTAAAATATTCTCATAAAATCGCTGGAAAGTAGACTTTCTTCCTTTCTTCCTTTGCTAATTTAGTACTTTTTTCGCGAACTTTAGATATTTTTTTTATTAGTTTTCAATATCGCAATGAAATTTCCACTTAAAGATTGTAATATAAATACTTATGTATTATTTATATAAATATTTATAGAAATATCTATTGATATTTATGTGGAAAACTGTGAGTGTTAGTGCTCCCCCACGCGCATGCGCGCACACACACACACACGCATATAGATAGACAGACAGACAGAGAGATAGATACTGATACGTAGAACAGCGTTATAATATATATATATATATATAAATAGTAAATGAGTATATGCATATATACGTACAGGTATGTGCATACCGACATCCACCTGTATGTATAGGTGCATATCTGGGTACAGGACATTGCAAACAAAACGTAGACGAGAAAACACACAAGCCACATAGAGAACATTCTACTTCATCAGCTACCCACGTTTTAACACCGGCGTGTATGTATGTATGTATGTATGTATATATATGTATTTATAAATGTACACATATATATGTATATATATAAGGTTGAGGAGGGTATTGGATTTAACCAAACCCCGGAGGATAAAACTACACTTCAAGTACTGTTTTCTCTTTTTTCAGCACATCACACTCTTTACCACTTCATACTAAAAATATCCGCCTATGGATATAATAATAGATTACTTTATTTTTCCTGTCTCCGATGAAGGGGAGTACTGGATCTTCCCAGAAACAGCTGTAAGACTCTATCCATAAAATTCTTCAACCTTACCTTTGCTCTCTTTATCATTTTGTTTTTATATATTTACATATGTATATATATATATATATGTACATATATATATGTATATATGTACACATATACATATGTGCAAATGTATATATTTGTTTATATGTATAGCTCTATATGTAACTGGTACTTATTTAATCGACCCCGAAAGGATGAAAGGCAAAGTCGACCTCATTGGAATTTGAACTCAGAACGCTGCGACAGGCGAAATACTGCTAAGCATTTCGTCGGCGTGCTAACAATTCTGCCAGTTCACCGCCTTCAACAACAACAACAACAACAACAACAACAACAACAACAATAATAATAATAATAATAATAATCCCTTCTGCAGTTGGCACAAGGCCAGAAATTTTGGGAGAGGAGTAGAGTCGTTATATCGATCCTAGTACTCAACTGTTACTCATTGCATCGGCCCCGAAATGATGAAAGGCATATTATTATTATTATTGTTATTATTGTTATTCTTCTTCTTATTATTATTATTGTTATTATTATTATTACTAATTTACGACATTCGCATAGTCAACCAGTGTATTTCTTTGTTTTGCTTTTAATTCGAATATTTTGTTTGAAGTTTAATATTTACCAAACATATTCTGTTGTGTCTGGGGAGAGTCATTTTCTTATTGCGCCTTGAAATTTAACACATTCACCGGTAAAATTTCCACTTGTTTTTCTTTTTATTTTCGTTGCGTCTTGCAACCTTTTCAATAATCTTGACTCTGTCCGTTATTTACGCCGCGTTCCTTTTTTTTTTTTTTTTTGCTTTTGTTTGTTTTTGCGCATGTGTGTGTCTCAGTGTGTAACAAAAGCAAAAACAGAACGCGGCGTAAATAACGGACAGAGTCAAGACTATTGAAAAGCTTGCAAGACGCAACGGAAATTTTAGGAAAATAAAAATAAGAAATAAGTGGAAATTTTACCGGTGAGTGTGTTAAATTTCAAGGCACAATAAGAAAATGACTCTCCCCAGACACAACAGAATATGCTTCAACACACGAAATCACATAACGAATCTTGCAAACCAAATCCAAAAACGGAATTTACCAAACACTTTCCACTTTCATTTTATCATCATTGCTTTCTTCTTTTCGTTATCGTCATCACTGTCAGCATCTCAATTTCCATCATTTTCATTATTATCTCCAGCATCGTCATCTTCATGAACATCGTCGCCATTGTCATCTCCATGCTCCTCTTTATCGTCTTTAACATCATTATCTTCGCCATCTTCTTTTGCTGATGATAACAAAGTTCTCACATGAGAAAGATTATCAACGCTGAATTTATTATTATTATTATTATTATTATTATTATTATTATTATTATTATTATTATTATTATTGTTATTATTTCTGTCGAGTTGTTGTCTGTGTCACCGCTGTCGTAGTCGTTCTTGAGTTTGTTGTTAGTGAGATCGTTTCACCTTTTAAACCATTTACTATAAATAGGAAACTCATAATTTTTTTTTGTGAGGTGTCTATAGGATATGATTTCAGAAAATATGTAAATGTATATATAAATATTTAATCGAATGGATGGAATGCTGAATAGAACTATGGCTTTTTGGACAATAAAAAAAAAAACAATCAATTAAAATTAAAAAAATACTTATAAATAGACAAATATTAAGAATATTATATACCCCTTTACATAATTTGGCTCCACAATTTTATATACGAGAAGTCAACATCGCACAAAATAACGTTTTAGTGTTTCAATTTTTACTTGTCTTTCATTTTATTTTTTCCTTTTCCGTAGACTTATTTTTTTTCAGAAATGACTCTTGTTTTTCAGACGATCAAATTTCAACAAAGGCTATTGAACTGAAGAGTTTAGCAGCGTTAGCTGACGGTCAAAATTCAATAAAGCTATTGAAATTGGCATTTTTATTTTTTTCTTATTCTATATATATATATGTTTTGTGTTTTGTTACTCGTCGTGGTGGTGGTTGGTTGGTTGTTGATGTTTTAATGTTTCAAACCAAAGGCATGAACAACGATATTGAAATGCAAACCTATTAATATTTATGATGTGTGTGTGTGTGTGTGTGTGTATGTATGTATGTATGTGTTTCTGTGTGTGTATAAATGTAAGTATGTATGTGTATAAGTCTTCGAATTACGTGGGCATAAATTTTATTTTTTTGTGAGCTGAAAATTTAGATCACAAATTTTTACATCTATATCATAGTACTAGGGTCGATTCATTTGACTAAAAATTCTTCAAAGCGGTGCTCCAGTATGGCTGCAGTATAATGACTGAAACATGCAAAAGATAAAAGATAATATATATATATATATATATATACGTGTATAAAGGAAGACCACTAGTTTTATATATATATATAGTTGGTCGTGTCAGCCTCTACTCTGAGTTTGTCTACGGGTGCACAGGGTCTGCAAGACAATTACTACGCTGTCGAGTAACTCTTTCTTCCGAAAATTAACACCAAGCGAAGATGTGTGTGTGTGTGTGTGTGTGTGTGTGTGTGTGTGCGTGTGCGTGCGTGCGTGCGTGAGTGTTCTCTATTTAAGGTAAATTTTATGCCAAACCACGAAAACTAAACAATGACGGATAAAGATTTTAGCTCGACGGCCAGTGAGGTTTTTAAACAATACCGCTTTTAGCAAAGAGAAAGGCTAAAAGTATAGGGGCAGCTTAACATGTCCCCCAATAAAATATTTTTTGCGTGAAACGATTACTATTATAAATATTTTATTTCCGTTGTTTTTGTTCTTGAACCCCAGGTCAGGTGAAATTGGATAAATATATTAACATATGCATTTTGCCCATGATTATATTAATTTTATTTTTTGTTTAGTTTGCTTTTTGAATAGCAGAATCTAGGTTGTTTGTCCCTTATATTTGTGATTAGCACTGAGTGTTTTTGTTGTTGTTCCAGATGTTTGGTGCGATGTTATTCGTTTTATATATCTATATACATACATATATATGTATATTTGTTGGTTTATTCTTATTTTTATTATTACTTTTTATGTTTTATTATTTTTCATTTTATCTCTTCTATTTTGTTCATATATTTATTGCAATCAAAGTACTTGAAAAATTCCAAACACTGCTTCTGAAGCTAAAATTGAGGCAATCTAAGCATATATTATTCAAGGAGTTCAACAATCCACTTCCTTCCTTCCTTCCTTTCTTCCCTTTTTCCCGACTCTCTATTTTCTTTTCTTTCTTTCTTCCTTTCTTTCTCCCCGTCTCTTTCTCTATGTCTCTCTCTTTTTCTGTCTCTCACTTCTTACGTCTATTTCTTATTACAATTCAATTTCTACGATTCCTCCCCTGCCACCTTCTCCTTCCTCTTTCCTCTCCTTTCTCCTTCCTTCCTTCCTTCTTTCTTTTCTACCTTCCTTCCTTTCTTTCTTCCCCTTACAACGGTATTTACCTTCAAAAGTTTCAAATGTCACATCAGAAACACTAAAATTTGTAACGTATTCCTTTACAAATCACTTCTCGTTATTACAACTGCTGTTGTTGCTCTTCTTTTTGTTTTTGTTCTCTATATTGATTCTTAAAATTGCACGCCAAATTAAACAAAGTTCTGTTTCATTTACCGCAACTTTTGCCCTTCTCTGATTAAAGTTACGCTAAGCAATTATACCTCTATTTGGAAAGTAACAAATCTTCACTTTACAGTTTTTATTTCATTAATTATTTCTTTCGTTCATAACTTCTTCCCTTTCACTCACCTCTTCCACCACTGTTGCTTTCTTTTGTTAATAATTCCCAATCTTGTAGATTCACAATTTCATAGTTTAACTCTCTTCCTCTATCTCTCTCTCTCTCTCTCTCTCTCTCTCTCTCTCTCTCTCTGTGTCTCGTTGTCTCTCTATCTCCCCCTCTTTCGTTCTCTGTCTCTCTTTCTGACTCTCTCGCTTCCTTCTTTATTACAGCTCTTTTTTCCGTCCTAAATTTTTGCGTTCGTATTAAAATATATTCTTGATAATACTGTTATTCTTGCAGCAGCAGCAGCAGCAGCAGTAGTAGTAGTAGTAGTAGTAGTAGTGTTATTGGTGGTTGTGGTAGTGATGGTGGTGGTAGTTGTGGTGATGGTAGTAGTTGTTATTGTAATAATAACTATAGTAGTAGTGGTTTCAGTAGTTGTTGCTCTTGTAGTAGTAGTAGTAGTAGTAGTAGTAGTAGTAATTGGTGATGATGTTGATGATGGCGATGGTGTAAAATGTGGTGCATGCAGTGAAAAATCCGAACACTGGACGTTAAATTTTTTATAGATGTCTTTGACTGTTTGACATTTGGTGGCGATGGTGGGTGGAAGGTAGAATCTCTGTTATTTGTCAGATGCTGTGGATAGATAAATGCGGATAGAGAAGCAGAGAAACTACAAGATGTAAAAGAAACAAAAAAAAAAAAAGAAAACGACCCAAATAAACAGTGAGAAAGATGGCGACGATGAGGAAGATAATGATAGTAGTAGTAGTAGTAGTAGTAGTAGTAGTAGTAGTAGTAGTAGTAGTAACAACAACAACAACAATAATTTATAATAATAATAATAATAATAATAATAATAATAATAATAATAATAATAACAAAACGCAGCTAATTTGGTATTTTATGTTCGTTGCAATATCGGAAGTGATTTGGTTAAATGAGGTCACGCGGCCACCATTTTATCTTTGGTCTATTTCATTCGTATTTTTGTTCTATTTTCTTCATCTGATAAGAGGAATTAAAATATTTCATTGTAAATATCTTTAAGGTCGTTTTCCCGAAAAAAAAAAAGGAACTTTATCTTCGTTAAACCTGAAAAGAAAAAGAAGCAAAAACATTATGCATGTAATTTCTGTTTACACATACACACACGCACGCACACGCACACGCACACACACACACACACACACACACACACACACACACACATACGTATGAGTTTATGTATGTGTCCTTCCTACATCCACGTCTCTCAACATACACACACATGTACGTAACTTTGCGTTCTTACGAAACGGCCAGAAGTTACGACTCTCATCTCATCAGAGAAGACAATAAACACCAACGATCACCATTCTGTTAGTAACATTAAGTTCTTTCTGAAGCCGCGGGCCGACTAAAGCCTTGTGAATGAATTCGATACACAGAAACTGAAAGAAACCCGTCGTGTGTGTGTGT
>NC_142953.1:24569912-24572412 GCF_046866305.1 Octopus bimaculoides | reverse complement strand
AGTAGTTGCATGCATATGTATAAATATATTTTGAAGAACTGGAAAATTCCGCCTATTTCTGACTGATAATTATTATATTTCCAGCCTTATTATTTAAGGTCTAACGAGGATAGCGCTTTTGCCTTTTTATTTTTTATTTTTTATATTTTAGTTTCTGTTTTCCGTTTTCTGTTCTGTACTGTCTGCGTTTTCTATATGCTGCCTTCGCAGATTTTTCGCGTTTCTTCTATTATTCAATTCGTAGCAGACGGAATCCTTCTGTTATGGGCACTGGAATTTCCGTATCAGATGATTTCGGTCTCTTGGACCTCCTCAGTGGGAAGCATCGATCAGCATGTCAGCCAAACCACGCTGCTGCGATATATAGAATATCGGCATCTTTCCAGACGGTAATATTGCAAGTAGCCAGCAGATTTATGCGAAACTAATTACTTTCCAGCCAATCAAGGCTGGCACGGCTACTGCACGGTTATATTCAATCAATGTTGACTTGGAACGAAATGCCACCGCTACAACAACAAAAGTAGTTATCCATTGACAGACGATGCGAAAAAAATTAAATATTCAAGTTATAAGTGAAGCATTTGCTTTGTCACAGTAGCCATCGCTTTGTCATTGACTGCGGAAGAACCTCTATACTTCGGTTCTCCATTTTATTTTTATTCCACATTTGTGTTAAATTTATCAACTTCATCACTCCACTCATTCGGAAAGCAAGTTCTTTTTTGTTTTGTTAGTTTATTACACTCGATAGTTGTCATTCATATCCTGACATAGCTATAGGAATGATTTTATATATTTGATTTGTCTTATTTTGATTGATGGCTAAATCAGCTTAGCTAAATAATTAAGACGCTGATATTTGTACAATACTGATTTATAAATGAAGAGTGCTACTACTTTGAATGGGGAAAAAGGAAAGATACATACAGAGAAAAGAACAGTAAATATTTGAGAAGAATCAAGATACACACGCAAACATAAACACAGACTTAGATGACATAAACAGGAACGAGCACAAACGCACGCACGCACGCACGCACACACACACACACACACACACACACGCACACAAATAAACATAAACCTGTATGCAAATAAAAGGGATGCGCATATATAAACATATAAACACACAATTCAGACATATAAACATCGAAATATACACACATGCATATATATGTATAGTATGTATGTGCGTTTATACGTATATTATGCATATATGTATGTATGTATGTATATATATATATATATATATATATATATATATATATATATATATATATATATATATTTATATAAGCGCAGGAGTGCCTGTGTGGCAAGGAGCTTGCTTCCCAACCACATGGTCCCGGGTTCAGTTCCACTGCGTCGCACCTTGGGCAAGTGTCTTCTACAATACTCTCGGGCAGACCAAAGCCTCGTGAGTGGATTTGGTAGACGGAAACTGAAAGCCCGTTGTATATATATATATATATATATATATATATATATATATATATATATATATATATATATATATGTGAGTAAAAATAAATACAAAAAAAGGGGTTTTGTATGATTGTGTATAGAGGAATATATTATTTTGTTTAAAAGAGTTCCAACACTCTCTGTTTTTTATGTTTTATTTATATTCCTGCAAAACCAATGTGGGATATAGAATATGGAATGTACAATATATAATATAAAATAAAAATGGATGGTACAATGAAATAAAGTCTTGAATGTCTTATTGAATATATGGAATATATAAAAAACAGACAGTGTTGGAACTCTTTTAAACAAAATAATATATATATATATATATATATATATATATATATATATATATATATATATATGTGTGTGTGTATGTATATATGTATGTATATATGTGTGTGTGTGTATGTGTGTGTGTGTGTCTGCGTGTGTGTTTACGTCCCCGTAGCTTGGCGGTTCGGCAAAGAGACCGATAGAATACGTACTAGGCTAACAAAGAATGAGTCCTGGAGTCGATTTGCTCGACTAATGGTGGTGCTCCAGTATGGCCGCAGTCAAATGACTGAAACAAATAAAAGAAAAAAAGAATGTATATGTATGTATGTATGTATGTATGTATATATTAGTATATGTGTGACAGTGGTTGTCTCCTTACCATCGCTTGACAATGGGTGTTGTTGTGTTTACGTCCCCGTAACTTAGCGGTTCGGCAAAAGAGACCGATAGTATAAGTACTAGGCTTGCAAAGGATAAGTCCTGGGGTCGATCTCTTCGACTAAAGGTGGTGCTCCAGCATGGCCGAAGACTGATATTGTTGAATGCTCGAAATGAGGAGTAGATAGACAGCTGACAATTGATGAAAGGTAGTTCGTTGTGTTATTTGTCCTGTTTTCTATTTTTTTTCTCTCGTTGTTTGCATATTCTCGTTTGTTTTCGTATTCCATGTTGTTTACAGTTGGTGATGACCTGTACTCATATATGCGCACACACTCACACACACACACGTATGTATACACACACACAC
>NC_142953.1:24547412-24562412 GCF_046866305.1 Octopus bimaculoides | reverse complement strand
AAAGGAATAGAAATATAGCTGAGGAGTTTCAAGGATGAAAAGAACGTTTTCAATTACACCTTATCAACAAATTCCCACATAACGCAGAGACTATGTGAAATCCTGGATGTTCTAGTTGATGCAGGCACTCATTGACGAATAATAAAAGGAGGCATATTAAAGGAAATAATATAATGAAACACGACAAAACCTCTAGTATAGATGCCATCAATATTGGAGCGGTAAAAGCAGTAGAGAGTATATGGTTAATACAGGGTGTTCGGAGGAGGCGCAATGGCCCAGTGGTTAGGGCAGGGGACTCGTGGTCATAGGATCGCGGTTTCGATTCCCAGACCGGACGTTGTGAGTGTTTATTGAGCGAAAACACCTAAAGCTCCACGAGGCTCCGGCAGGGGATGGTGGCGAACCCTGCTGTACTCTTTCACCACAACTTTCTCTCACTCTTTCTTCCTGTTTCTGTTGTGCCTGTAATTCAAAGGGTCAGCCTTGTCACTCTGTGTCACGCTGAATATCCCCGAGAACTACGTTAAGGGTACACGTGTCTGTGGAGTGCTCATCCACTTGCACGTTAATTTCATGAGCAGGCTGTTCCGTTGATCGGATCAACTGGAACCCTGCTTAGCGACATTTCGTCCAGTTGATCCGATCAACGGAACAGCCTGCTCATGAAATTAACGTGCAAGTGGATGAGCACTCCACAGACACGTGTACCCTTAACGTAGTTCTCGGGGATATTCAGCGTGACACAGTGTGACAAGGCTGACCCTTTGAATTACAGGCACAACAGAAACAGGAAGAAAGAGTGAGAGAAAGTTGTGGTGAAAGAGTACAGCAGGATTCGTCACCATCCCCTGCCGGAGCCTCGTGGAGCTTTAGGTGTTTTCGCTCAATAAACACTCACAATGTCCGGTCTGGGAATCGAAACCGCGAGTCCGCTGCCCTAACCACTGGGCCATTACGCCTGCCAAGTAATATTTAACTTATGATAAACAGAAAAGACGCCCAAAAGGCTGGAGCCGTATGCTGCTATAATGAAAAATGACATTCTAGTATATAAGCCAACACCGCTGAAATACTAGAAGCAAGAAGTGAACGTATGGTTAATATGTAATCTATAATATATAGCTTAAGAAAAACAGAGAAGACTCCCAAAAGACTGCAGCCGTATGCTAGTCACCGCAATACATCAAAACGCGTGACAAGTAAAAACACGAACGCTGCGAGGCAATTTTTCTTTCATTAATACCGGAAACGTTCTGCAAAACTGATCAGTAGAATTTTCCTTGCCAGAAAGAAAAATAAACCGGGGAAACATGGGGAGAGAGTCAGGTCGGTTTTTAGTGTTATTAAAGAAAGGGCTGATGCCAATTTTTAGAGTCAGAATGGAAGATCATTGGAAAAGTAAAAGAACTTCGAGTGTTGATGTTTATATTAAAGCTGCCTTTAACCGACACTCCGTCGACTATGACGACGAGGGTTCCAGCTGATCCTATCAACGGAGCATTCTGCTCGTGAAATTAAGGAACAAGTGGCTGAGCACTCCACAGACAGACGTACCCTTAATGTAGTTCTCAGGGAGATTCAGTGTGACACAGAGTGTGACAAAGCTGGCGCTTTTGAAATACAAGTACAACTAATTTTTGCCAGCTGAGCGGAGTGGAGCAACGTGAAATAAAGTGTCTTGCTCAAGGACACAACACGCTGCCAGAAATCAGACTCGTGACCTTACGACCGTGGGCCGAATACTCTAACCACTAAGCCGCGCACCTTCACAAAGCTGCTCTTAATACGACCGGGAGAAAGGACATAGGAAAGATAAAGGCGGCAGTGGAAGTAGACCACTCGGTATTGCAGAAGATGGAGGTGTTATACAATACTTTGTGCGCCATAGTTGTGAATGATCGTCAACTGATAGATTCGTTTAAAGTATGCGTGGGTCTGAGACAAAGTTACCTGCTCTCCCTCAACCTTTTCAACAACTTTCTAGATTTTGTCACAAGAAGACTAAGAAACCTCGATGAAATATACGGGCTCTGTGGTTAAGAAATTCACTTTGCAAACTCATAGTTACGGGTTCGATATCAATGCATGACATAATTGAGCAAGTGTTTTCTACTATAGTAGAGCTTTAGGTGTTTTCGCTCAATAAACACACACAACGCCCGGTCTGGGAATCGAAACCGCGATCCTCCGACCGCGAGTCCACTGCTCTAACCACTAGGCCATTGCGTCTCCACAATGCCTGATATAGTGTATGCAAAATTCAAGATCCAGTTGCATAGCAATGAGCAGCTCACACTCTATGGTTTTGTGTGGAGGCGCAATGGCCCAGTGGTTAGGGCAGCGGACTCGCGGTCGTGGGATTGCGGTTTCGATTCCCAGACCGGGCTTTGTGAGTGTTTATTGAGCGAAAACACCTAAAGGTCCACGAGGCTCCGGCAGAGGATGGGGGGTGGCGATCCCTGCTGTACTCTTTCATCACAACTTTCTTTCACTCTATCTTGCTGTTTCTGTTGTGCCTGTAACCCAAAGGGCTCAGCCTTGTCACACTGTGTGTCACGCTGAATATCCCCCGAGAACTACGTTAAGGATACACGTGTCTGTGGAGTGCTCAGCCACTTGCACGTTAATTTCACGAGCAGGCTGTTCCGTTGATCGGATCAGCTGGAACCCTCGTCGTCGCAACCGACGGAATGCCAACAATACCCTATGGTTTTGTGATAGAACATGTCACAGATTTCAGATCAATGGATATGAAATGACGAGTCACATATCGGGAAACTAAGAATCACGGTCTAAACTATGGGGACTTGGAAGTTAGATTGTGCAACACGTTCATTTTCCCCACCGCTACTTCAGCCTCAGAAATGTGGACCCTAAAATTCGAAGATACATGTAAACTACAACTGATTGAAATGTGGGGTTTGCTCTTTTTGCTAGGGGTATTGTTATGTGACAAGCTAAGAAATATTTCCATAAAAAAGCTATTCGTCTGAGATAAATTATGAGCGAGGTAATCCAAACATATTACTGAAATCGACCTTTTAGAAAGATGGTCACTCAAGAATTACTTAGCGGTTGCCTTCTGCTATGACCTCTCCCAATGCTAGACCGCCCAGATCCGTGAAAGGCACGCAACCGCCTTCGGCAGCTGGCAAAGCCTCTGATCGACGAGCGTGGAATAGTCCAGTTGGCAGGAAACAACAAATAGTAAATGCTTGGAGTGAACAACACACACACACACACGCACACACGCACACACACACACTCACATACGCACACACACACACACACACACACTCACGCACGTACATATATACAGACATAGATAAATAGGTCGATAGATGATATATAGATAGATAGATAGATAGATAGATAGATAGATAGATAGATAGATAGATAGATAGATAGATAGACAGACAGAGAGATAGATAGATAGATAGATATATATAGATAGATAGATAGACAGATAGACAGATAGATAGATAGATAGATAGACAGAGAGATAGACAGAGAGATAGACAGAGAGATAGGTAGATAGATAGACAGACAGACAGACAGACAGATAGATAGATAGATACACAGATACATAGAAATATACGTAAACACATATATACATACTGACACGTGCATACATACATACATAATACATACTTACATACATACATACATACATACATACATACATACATACATATGTCTATTCATACATACATACGTCACTGTATATTTGTTTGTTAGTTTCCACAACACAGAGGCTGTGGGTCGTCCCACGGGCTTCTCTTTATGCAACTCGTCCTTGTCATGTTTATTACCTCATTTACCATCTTCGCCCTTGCAGCAATAACAAAGTAAACATTATCAGCGTCCCCACCGTCGTCTTTATTATTATTATTATTAGTAGTAGTAGTAGTAGTATTATCACTGTTGTTGTTGTTGTTTTTTCTGCTGTTGTTGTTGACCAGAGGCAGCTGTCGGATTGTATACACTATAATATATCAATGGCGATATAGATCAAATACTATAATATTTGCTTAGTGTGTGGTGAGGAGGAAAAAAGAAACGGAGAAGAAATAGTGAAGTAAGTTCCTGTCTATCTGTCAGCCTAACTATCTGTCTGTGTGGATCTTGGTTGTTGCATACAAATGTCTATGTATGTATTTTAGTAAGTATGTATGTGTGTGGTTTGTGGGAGGAGGTGTTTGAGTCGTGCAGGCCTGGTGAGCCATCAAAAATCTCACAGAAATCGACCCATGATGTGATGTGGATGTTAAACTTCACAACAGAACATGTGTAAAATGTGGAAGGGTGTGCCTCTCAGTTGGAGGTCTAAAAAGACATGTTAAGTGAGTACATATGGTGGCAAAGGACAAAGGACGGAGATATCAGGCATGTCCAAGAGTCCTCGTTTCGCAGGCGATCAGCTGGCAGAATCGCTAAAACGTCTGGAAAATGATTAGCAAACAGTTCTTCCTCTCTTACATTCTGCGTTCAAAGTCTACCGTGGTCGACTACGCTTTTAATCCTTTTGGGGTCGATAAATAAAGAACCAGCTGAGCACTGAGGTCAATGTAATCGCCTAGCACGGTTTCAAAATGTCAGGCCTTCAGCCTATATTAGAAACAATGCTTCCTCGTTTTGCGCATGTGCTCTCGTTCTCTCTTTCTCTGTATATATATATATATATATATATATATATATATATATATATAATAATTTTCCCAGAGGATGTAGCAACCGTTACCAATATAGCATAAGAACTTACCTTAGGAGATCATTAATTAGATTCCTTAAGGGTCGTTCTCACAGTTTATATTTATATCATAAGGTTTTTAAACTTTTAAATTTTCATATTCAAAAGAGACAGAGACTTCAAATTCGATATATCATCGAATTTGAAGTCTCTGTCTCTTTTGAATATGAAAATTTAAAAGTTTAAAAACCTTATGATATATAAACTCGAGTCGCCTTTATATATATATATTTATATTTATATATTTATATATTTGATCCTTTATACTGAACACTCAATATTTCATCTACATTCAATACTTTCTTTCATGGTGCCATCCATTTTTATTTTATTTTATTTTATATTATATATTGTATATTATATTATATATTGTATATTCCATATTCTATACCCCACATTAGTTCTGCAGGAATATAAATAAAACATAAAAAACAGACAGTGTTGGAACTCTTTTAAGCAAAATAATATATTCCTCTATACACAATCATACAAAAAAATCCACCTTTTTTTGTATTTATTTTTACTCGCATATATATATATATATATATATATATATATATATATATATATATATATATATATATATATATATATATATATGTATAAGTTGTAATTAGCAGAACCATATACGCGTTCGCCACTAGGGGTGAACAACTTGTATAGGATTCTGAGAATTATACCTTCCTTACAGTTCGTGCTGACGAGAAACAGATATTTTCGGTAAGAGAATATTAATTTCGAAACTAGTACACGAATAATAATTTTTTATTTATGTAATTTTCAGTCTTGCCCGCATACGGTTTGGTATTTCGCTGAATTTCATTTGAGAACTATTAGGTCTTAGTAGACACATTACATGTGATCTTCTTCTAGCACATTAACAGTCCACCTAGTGGTCGTCGTTATATATAAATATAAATAGCTATATATATATATATATGTGTGTGTGTGTGTGTGTATCATCTGGATAATATCCTTATAACGTGCTTTCCAATGCTCCTCATCGGGTATCGGCCATCAGATGCTGTTATACAGTAGGTTTTCCCCTTTTATTAGATATACCTGTGAAAATCCGCAACTATCCGTATAGTATATACAAAAGAATTTTAATACGAGAAGATGCTTTATTTGTAGTGATATGGAAGAAAACCTGTTCATTCCATCTCATGTTAAAATTATTTAATATAGATAGATAGATATGAAGCTATCTATCTAGCTAGATAGATAGATGGATAGATAGGTAGACAGACTGACAGACATGCAGGTAGGCAGACAGGTGGGTAGTCAGACACATAGATAGATAGATAGATAGATAGATAGATAGATAGATAGATAGATAGACAGGCAGGTAGGCATACAGGTGAGTAGGCAGACACATAGATAGATAGATAGGTAGATAGATAGATAGATAGATAGATAGATAGATAGATAGATAGATAGATAGATAGATAGATGGATGGATAGTTAGAAAGATGGCTATGGTACAATGACAAGTTCAAAGCTAACCTGAAAGTGACAAAGATTCTTCCAGAAATAGTCTAAATAACTGCATCGAATCGCAAAAAATAACTATAAAGCCATAAAAAAAAAAAACTACGAATTAAGCAGTGTGGATTGTCTTGAAGGACTTAGCGCAAACAGAAATCTCGAACAAACATTCCAGTCGCTTTGTTTAATAATCCGTTCATGTATCTAATCTAAATTGTTGGCTCATAACAGGCATAGACATCAGACCCAAAACTAAAGAGAAAAAAATGCTGCTAGAACTTAATATGTCGAAATCGACAGCAAAGTTTATTATGTATATGTATATATATAAATATATAGTTTGGAGTTTGACATATTTTATCCTCCGGCCAATTTAGATTATGAACGCAATTATCGATTGGAAAATGGAGAGATGTCGAAAATCTCCAAAAAACAACAAGGGAGATAAATCTTAGACCGTCTGATCGAAATTATTGGACAATTAATGTAAATAAAACAGATCTGAGAGGGTATTGTCATTTAAAACCAATAGGTGAAATCAGCGGGTATGTTTTCCTCTGAAATAAACTTAGTATAGCAAGTTGGCAAAACTGAGTGGATGCATATAAGTAAATACACACAAACTCACCCACTACAATATATGCGTTCGTGTATGTATGTGTGCGCGCGCGCGTATATCACAAGCAAACACTCACATGCAACATATATACACGCCTGGCTTTTTGCACAGACCCTGTCCACAAAATAGAATCACAAGTCATTGGCCTGCCCCGAGCTATAGTAGAAACACTGCGACGCAGTTGAACAGAATCGAAAACCACGTAGTTAGAAAACGAGCAACCAAACCAGACAGTCTTCAATTTAAACGTAATTTAATCGCTTACAGAAATAATGGTTAGAAATAAGTTGGATGTAATTCAATGTTTCGTCGTCTAACTTAATAAAAAATCAATTCATAATGCATTACGTTAAAATAAACCTATTTGAAGAACACACGCACAAATATATATATATATATATATATATATATATATATATATATATATATATATATATATATATATATATATATATATGCATATATGCATCATATATATATATATACATATAAATATATATATGTGCATACCTATTTATCTATCTACCTACCTTCCTACCTACCTACCTACCTACCTACCTTCCTTCCTACCTACCTACATACATACATATGTATATATATATACACACACACATATATACGGTGCTATGAGTAAATTTTATATTTTTAATTTCGCGCATATGCATTGTTTGTTTTTGATTTTGTCGACTATACAGTATAGTAGGGTCGGTTGGGCACCAGCCGTGAGAAAAAAAAAAAGCACCATGATGCAATTCACTCAGCCAAAAATTTGCAGACCACATGCTGTATAGCTTGGCATTCGTGCAGGAAGCTCCAATACGAACATTTCAGAATTGTTTGAGTGTTAATCTGCGGACAGTGCAATCCGAGGATTACGTACCGAGAGTGATAAAAATCAAAACATCCAGTCAACATCATGGTGTTAGGAGTGATCACTAGAGATGGCCACGTTATGCCTCCATTCATCTTCTCACACGGCCTCAGAATCAACACGGAGGCTTAGAGGAAGTAGTACTGCCCTGGGTCAAGAGGGTGGCTACTGCAAGACCCTATGTTTGGCAAGAGGACTCTGCACCATGCCACACAAACAGCAGAACCCAGTCATGGCTGTCAGACAATTTCTGCGACCATATCACCCCTAAGATCTGGCCACCCAACTCCCCAGACTGCAACCCCCTTGATTATTATGTGCAGGGCACAGCTGAGCGAAAGACCAACAAAATTCTTTGTAACTCTAAGATGATTGAAAGCAATGATAATGACAGCATTCACCAACTTAAACAAGGAGACTGTCCTGAAGAGTTCCGAAGTCGTCTGGAGGCTGTGGTTGAAGCCAATGCGATTTATTTGAATAACTTTACTCTTTAGTATTTCAAGATATTTTTATGTAATTTTGGTAAAATTATCGGTTAAAATGAGATGTCAGTGGTATTTTCATTTTTGCGTAATTTAAACCACTCTTTATTCACCGCACCTCCATGACTTAGAGGTCTCCTGCTTATATGGCTTTGTGCAGAGTTCTGATGCCAGACATAAGGTCTTCCAGTAGCCACCCTCTTGACTCTGGGCAGTACTACTTCCTCTGAGCACTTGATGTAAGCCTCCGTGTGTGTATGTGTGTGTATACACACGCACACACACACAAACACACACACGCATATTTATATATATAATAATGTATGTTTGTATCTCACTCTCTTTCTGTATGTATATATATATGTATATACACACATACACACACACACACACACACAAACACACACACACACACAAACACACACACACATACACACACACACACACACACACACACACACATCTATTTGGAGAGAGAGAGAGAGAGAGAGATGTACATCCATACATACATATACATATATAAATATATGCATATATATACATATATGTACATACTTGCATATATATGTGTGTATATACATGCATATATGGGTACAGGACATAAAAAAAAGGTCAACAAAGTTGTTCTTACTGTCCCCTTTTTGTTACCACTTTAACCCTCCGCAAAAAATCCCAAATTTTATTTAATTTGCTTTGCGGGAAGGACTGTTTTAATGAAGTCGCGTCTTGTCCCTACCTTCGAAACGCGGAGTAGATAAAACAGGGGACAACTGATAAAAGGATTGTTCTTTATGCTGCCTGTCTCGTATCTCTGTTTGTTTTTTTCGTTATTCGAAAAATGTTCGTCTTCTATGCTTTTGCTTTTTATGCTCTCGTTTCTCATTTTGTTGACGCTTTTTTTATGTCCTGTACCTATATATGGATGTATATATACAAATATATGTAAGTATGTACATACATGTATGTATTTCTGCATATATTTATATTTTATTCATATTATTATATGATTGAACACCACGCATCCATTTTCAAGTACACACACACACACGCACACGTATATATATATATATATGTATATACATTTATATATATATATATATATATATTAATTCATTTGGTACTTATTGTTGGTTGAGATATATATCTAATTATTGTTCTACTTACGATCTGACGAGTAGCTATATTTTTGAATAGAACTTATTTTCGATAATTTCAATTGATTTTAATCGATTTAAATTTCTTTTCTATTTGAAAATTGGTTATGAAACACGTGTAATCATTTTATTATATTTATCTTATGATATTTACTTTACTTTATATTATACTCATTTATTGTGCTTTTAATTATTAATTTTTCTATATGTGATAGTGGATTTTCATCGATGAGTTCTTGAAAATTGGTTATTTTCCCTAAAACTATATATATTTTATATATACTTTATCTATAAGGCTCAATTTAATTTTAATTTTTTATAAATTGATTTTAATTGAGTTTTTTACCTGTAATTTTGGATTTTGTCCCTAATAATATTATTATATATATATATATATATATATATATATATATATATATATATATATATATATATATAAGGTTGAGGAGGGTATTGGATTTAAACAAACCCAAAAAGATACAGGTAATACCGAGTAAGTGCTGTATACCGACTAGTTTTGCCCCAGTCGTTGTATGAACAGGATTGGGGATTATAAGTCGTGTATTAGCGTGTGTATGTATAAATATATAAAAAGATAAAGAGAGCAATGGTAAAGTTGGAAATATATTTTATGGATAGAGTCTTACAGCTGTTTCTGGGAAGATCCAGTACTTCCCTTCATCGGAGACAGAAATAGTAAAGGAATCGATTATTATATCCATAAGCGGAGAGTTATAGTATGAAGTGAGAGTGAGTGTGATGCGCTGAAAAAAGAAAGAAAGAGAGAACAGTACTTGGAGTGTAGCTTCATTCCAGTAGTAAGTATCCGTGTAAAGTAATCCTTGTGGGAATTTTCCGGAGATAGTTGCTGCAGCAAAGGCTGAGGTAGCAGATGTGTATATATGCCATATTGTGTCCGAGGTATATTGCAATATACATATATATACATATACATATATATATATATATATATATATATATATATATATATATATATATATATATATATATATATATACATATATATATATATATATATATATATATATATATATATATATATATATATGTACATATATGTGTGTAAGTATATGTGTGTGTGTGTATAAACATACGATCCGGCTTCTCGTTATTTGCATACATTTATATTCATTTATCCTCCTCTTTTATATCGATATTCCAGTGTTTATCTATTCGTTATGTTTTTTTACGATCAATTTACTTGACCGAAGGCAGATTGTGTTGGTCTATCAACATAATAATCAATATAATAAGATTTGGTGCTGTATTTTGAGCCAGCAAAAGTATTTAATTATCTCGAAAAAACAACAACAATAATAATAATAATAATAATAATAAAATGAATGGCAAAAATCAAAATTAACAATGTCTGCCAATGTTTCTGTATTTCTTTCCGGTTTTCTTCGTTTTCTTACGTATTCTTTGTTTCTCAATGTCCATGGATCGTGCAAGTTTGTCTGTCTGTCTGTCAGTCTGCCAGCGCGTCATGCGAACTTACTTCGTCCCCACTTTCAAGTTCGTGCCTCACAGCGTTCATACACACATAATTTTTCCCGTCTGGCCGTATAGCCTTTTCTGTTTGTTTTCCTGTCTTGTTTTTTGTCCGCCACTACATTCCTCCGTGGCAAGGTTTAATTTGTGTATACAAATTTAATTTGCGGTCCATGGGAAGAGCCGTTTTAACGATGCGTCCTACCCAGCTCTTCGAAACGCCGGTGTTAAAACGGGGGTAGCTGATGAAGGAGAATGTTCTCTATGTAGCTTGTGTGTTTTCTCGTCTACGTTTTGTTTGCAATGTCCTGTACCCAGATATGCACCTATACATACAGGTGGATGTCGGTATGCACATACCTGTACGTATATATGCATATACTCATTTACTATTTGTTTATATACACACATATATATATATATATATATATATATATATATATATATATATATATATATATATACATGTGTATCTACGTATGTATGTATGTATGTATGTATGTATGTATTATGTATGTAAGTATGTATGTATTTGTGTGTATATATTTGTAATTCCTTTCTGAAGTCCATCATTGTTCTATAAATACAAGAGAGTTCACCTTAAGCCTTATGCTAGAAATCACTGATCTATACATACATTTATAGAGATTATAGAGATTTATAAATACAAACACACACTCACACATGCATATATATATGTGTGTGTGTGTGTGTGCGTGCGTGCGTGTGTGTTTATACGTGTGGGCATGTGTGTGTAAAATAATATTTAATTAGTTTAAATGTACACGAATGCATAAAAATAATTTTTAATTCCAGTAGACATTCTAAAATACTATTAAATTTCATTCAATTTTAGAAAAGGTAAAATCGGACGGAACTTATGGGATGACCTGATATATATATATGTCTCTCATTCTCTCTCTAACTAGCGTTCAAAATAATAATTTTTCTATCGTCTTGGCCTAACAGCCCTTACCGTTTGTTTTCACTGTTCTGTCTTGTTTTTACTGTCTTTTACTGTCTTGTTCTCACTGTCCTGTTCTTGTTAACACTTTCACCCTCCGCAAAAAATTCCAAATTTTATTTAATTTGCTTTGCGGGAAGGACTGTTCCAACAAAGTCGCGTATTGTTCTTGCCTTCGGAACGCGGAGTAGATGGAACAGGGACAACTGGCGAAGGGGTAAACTCTTTATGTTGCATGTCTCGTTTCTCTGTTTGTTTTTTTCTTGTTCGAAAAAAAAGTTCGTTTTCTGTTTTCGTCTTTATGTTTTCGTTTCTCGTTGTGTTTAACGTTTTTTTTTTATCTCCTGTACCCATATATGCATGTATGTATACATATAGATGTAGGTATGTATATATATGCATGGATATATGCATATGTTTATATATTATTTATGTTATTATATATATATATTAAAGTAAAAGGAAAACAAAACCAAGCCAAGGCAGGGCGAGTGTCTCAGGTCATTTAGAATATATATACCTGCTGACTCTGAAGCCGACTACGGATCCCTGACTCCAGCGTCATCTGTGAACTTGGAACCTAACGGATGACCAATTATATTGTTTAGATATTTTGTGTGTTGCAGAAGTATAAACCAATTTATTGCGCATAATTTTTGACAGCAAAAGCTTATATGGACATAGAAGGACCTTATGGAATCCAGTTGAGAACCACTGATCTAGCTAATAATGCTTTCAAATTTTGTCAGTGTCAGCAATTTTGAGGGTGTGAGGTGATAGTCGATCACATCCACCTCAGTTTTCAACTGGTACTTATTTTATCAACACCACAGGATGAAAAGCTTAGACAATCTGGACAGCTTTTGAATTCAGTACGTAGAGATCGACGAAAACGATTCTGTCATCTTGTCGCCTTAATCTAACTAAATAATGGTTTCACAATTTTTGGTAGCAGATCAGGACGTTCGGGGGAGGGGGTAAGTCGATTATATCGACCCTAGTGCTCAACTGGTACTTATTTTATAGATCGCAAAAGGATGAAAGGCAAAGCCGACCTCAGCGAAATTTGAACACAGATGTTGTTGGCACTCCGTCGCTTACGACGTCGAGGGTTCCAGTTGATCCGATCAACGGAACAGCCTGCTCGTGAAATTAACGTGCAAGTGGCTGAGCACTCCACAAACACGTGTACTCTTAACGTAGTTCTCGGGGATATTCAGCGTGACACAGTGTGACAAGGCTGACCCTTTGAATTACAGGCACAACAGAAACAGGAAGTAAGAGTGAGAGAAAGTTGTGGTGAAAGAGTACAGCAGGGTTCGCCACCACCCACTGCCGGAACCTCGTGGATCTTTAGGTGTTTTCGCTCAATAAACACTCACAACGCCCGGTCTGGGAATCGAAACCGCGATCCTATGACCGCGAGTCCGCTGCCCTAACCACTGAGCCATTGCGCCTTCACTTGAACACAAAACATAACGACGAATGAAATGCCGTGAATCATTTTCCTCAGCGTGCTTAACGATTCTGTTAGCTCATTGTTCTAATCTAATTAAATAATGCAATGCACTTTTAGGTGATGCATTGTCAATTGTGTGAAAAAAACCCTTTGTTTATAAGGCCCCATATTTGAGGTTTTCACGGAAACAACACCACCAGTACTAGTTTAACACATTACATTACTAAATCAATAGCAAAATAATGGTTGAAACCAACAAGGATCCAGCCGTATTTCAATTCAGAAACTAAAGGGAGGTAAATAAAAATTTTCATGTCATTTTATCCAACTTTCTGCGCATTCTCGCTAGTTACCTTCCCTTAGTGTATAAATAATAATTACAATTATATAAAACAAATTAATAGATGCAGACTGACGATATTTCGGAAACTGACACTTAATAGATAATTTATCTTTATTCATCGAACCAATTTCATAGGAAATTATACGCTTGTCATGATATGCTAACAAGCTATTTGAAATTTCTCCAATAATTTTCCGTCTGGTTTGATACATATTAGACACACACACACACAGACACAGACACACACACGCACACACAAACACTCACATACAAACACTCACACTCACATACACACACTCACACACAAAAAACACAGACATGCACACACATATGTATGATATACGAATCTGTGTGTGCATATATATATACATGTATATATACACATATATAATATACTTACATACAAATATATATATATATATATATATATATAAACATAGAATAAATATATATATATTTATTCTATGTTTATATGTATACAAGGAAGAGCGTCTGTTTGCATATACGTTTACACACACACACACACACACACACACACACACACACACACACACACACACACACATATATATGTTTGAATGTAAGTTTGTATGTATGTATGTATATATATACATATAAACGTATACATTGTTATTTTCAGACAAACTGACATGTCGATTCCGGCAATTATTGAAATTAGGATTTAGTGTTCGACGGAGCGATGAGAGGTTAGGGGTTGGTGGTATTCCTGTTGATATTTGTGTCACGCAGGTGTTAATTAAGATATATATATAATTTAGAGAAAAGAACCAAAGTTCATCCATGAAAATCCAGTCACATATAGAAAAAATTAATTAGTAAATACACGATAAATAAGTATAATATAATACAAAGTAAAAATCATAAAATAATAATTTATTATTATTATTATTATTATTATTATTATTATTATTATTACTTTATGATTTTTACTTTGTATTATATTATACTTATTTATCGTGTTTTTACTTATTAATTTTTCTATATAGGACTCTGGATTTTCATGGATGAATTCATCAACTTTGGTTCTTTTCTCTAAATTATATATTTATATATTATATACTGTCAAACTTAGTTTAATTTTAAGTTTTGATAAATTGAAATTAATTGAGGTTTTTACCTGTAAATTTGGATTTTTATCCCTAATATTATTATCATTATACATATATATATATATATACGTATATATATATATATATATATATATATATATATATATATATATATATATATATATTTATATGCGTATATTTATATACACACGCACACACTCAGCCCCCCCTATTTATACATACATGTGGACCAGTATTTTGGTTTTTGAATCAAACAAACTA
>NC_142953.1:24539912-24542412 GCF_046866305.1 Octopus bimaculoides | reverse complement strand
TCAATTTCCACGACTAAAGGCGGTGCTGCAGCATGGCCGCAGTCAAATGACTGAAACAAGTAAAAGAGTATGTATATATATATATATATATATATATATATGCATATATACATAGGTATATGTACATACTTACATCTACGTATATATATATATATATATATATATATATATATATATATATATATATATATATATATATATATATATATATCTTAATATATAAATCTGAAATTGCGTGTTTGTGTGAAGCCTTTTTGAATGTTTATAGAAATCCACATTTTCCACTTTTTCGTAAAAATTTTTAAATCAATGGAATTTTCTCGATGTGAACTTTCCAGTGCAGTAATTAGATTTTTAAAATTCCGTTTACTTTGTGCGATTTAAGGGAGATTTGGCTGTTGTTTCTAGCAACTTTTATATTTCATCCCTTCTACCTGGAACGCAATTCTTACACACGCGCTCAACATAAAAATATAGAGAGTAAGAGTTAAAGAGGGAGAGGGAGAGAGAGAGAAAGTGATATATACAACGTCATAGATTAAACTTTCATCTCAGTGTTCTTTACCTATTTTTCATAACACAGATACGTAAAAACACACACAACCACACATACATGACCTGTGACAACAACATATACATTGCTCTCAATCTCTATTCATTTCTCCCTCTCTTCCTCTCTCGCTCTCTCAAACGTATACACGTGCAAGTAAACACAGTCATTCACATCGTGGTATATTTACAAAACATTGATGGCATAACTACAGAGTTGTATCCCCCAACTTTGGAAGGTCATAACTTTCATAAAAATGAACATTTTTTAATGAAATTTTCTATGCATATACTATTTATTATGTAGATTCCAAATATACAAATATTTTCGGTGAAAGTGTTTTAGAAGGGGGTGGCGTACAATATTCGGAAATTCCACTTAAATTCCTCTTAACTTCCAGAAAAATGAATATTTTTTCATGAAATTTTGTACAAATGTACCTTGATGTATGTACATTTCAAGCATGTAGGAATTTTGAAGGAAACAACTGCAGGTTATTTTTGAGAAGTGTTCCCCACTCGGTGGTGTTTCGGAGCAAGTCGTCCACATTTGTTTCATTTTTCTCTATTATGTGCTTATGTGCATCCTTAGATTTCTAATGAAGTAATAGGCAGTGAAGAGAAGCAGTCATAAGAAAACTTTTAACTACCCCTATTCCTTTCTCTCCCCCTCTCTACCTCTTCTTCTCTCGCTCTCTCAAAAGCATACACATGCAAGTACACAATCATTCAGTAAAATATAACTCATGTTCGTCAATGTTTTGTAAATTTACCACGATTTTCACTAGGGTGTTAGGGTTAGGGTTTTAGGGTCAGGGTTAGGTTTAGGATCAATGTTACGGTTACGTTTTTTAGGGTCAGGGTTAGGGTTAGGGTTTAGGGTTAGTGTTAGGATTAGGTTTAGGATTAGGGTTGGGTAATCGTGCGGGTGTTAATCTGAAAAATTACAGGTATATGAAAAGTACCGACCCTGCCATCTATTATAACTTTTGCTGTTCTGTTTAATATATACATAGATTATGCCTCCAAAGAAGAGAGTTTGCTGGGGAAAGACAGCAACCGGTTTAAAATGACAGCCACAGACTGCAGCAATTCACCACATTCCAGTAGCTACTTTGAACATAATGCAAAATGGTGCATCAACACCTTCTGCCCAATCTGATAGAATTCTGGCAAAACTGTTTAGCAACAGATCGCCAGCAATTGCTTCATCACAAATTGCCATCCTAGCTCCTGTGAAAAGGGATTACCCTGCTATGTATAATCAGGGCAGCGTAAAAAGTTGTTTTGCACAAGCATTTCTATAACCAATTACACGGATGAAATTTACGTATGCTTAATAATTTTACGCAAAACAACCTTCAGACTTTCCCTATTAATTTCATCGTCTTTTGAATTATGAACATGTTTACATCATAAGGGTTTTTTCGTTGTAAGGCTTTCTTTTTTAGTTGATTTTCAGCTAGCAAGACTTATCGTAAATGGCATAATGAGTCACACCCGGACAAGGTCGGGTTATACTGCTAGTATATATATATATATATATATATATATATATATATATATATATATATATATATATACGTAGATGTAAGTATGTACATATACCTATGTATATATGCATATATATATATATATATATATATATATATATATATATATATATATATATATATATATATATACATATATATATATATATGCAGATGTGTGTGCAGGACGTCAGGTAACGTGTACAACAAAAGAATACGAAGAACGAGTACATGGAACATGAACTATTCTTTCGAACAACGAAAGACACAAATGGAAAACAAGACAAACAACACGAGGAACGACCCTTCATCAGTTGTTGGCTGTTTTTCTAGTCCCGTATTTCCAGCATTTAACAATAATATACGATTTCGATAAAACAGTTGCTCCTGCAAAGCAAATTAACTAAAATTTGGGATTT
>NC_142953.1:24529912-24532412 GCF_046866305.1 Octopus bimaculoides | reverse complement strand
GCCGAGCCGCGTCTTGCTTTTTTTTTTTCTTGAGCAAAACACTTCATTTTATTGAGCTGTAAGTGGTGGGAAATGTTGGCCTGCTTACCTAACAAACGGGTTGACATTATTCAACAGCTAAAAGGATGCAAAGCGCACTGTGACCAGCGATATATATCAACATCCGATAGCCTGATTGATCACGAGATCTGTCTATGTACACACACACACACACACACACACACACACACACACATGCATACAGCTGGATAGATACATTGATGAATGGATGAAGGGATAGAACGTATGTATGTAACCATACATATGCACATACGCCCGCGACGTGTATGCGCATGCGATGATAAGAATTCTTATGCGTTAACACACTGAGAGTCCCGTTAGTGAAATTATGATTCCATCTCTTCTCATATTTCTTGGCTTCGGTTTTTAAGAATTCCGTTGGCGACAATTAGAAATATTAAATTCATTATGTAGAAAGCATGCTGGCGTGTCTGACTTGTTATCCGATCTTGTCATCAATTATTTCCACTATGATGTCTTTGCATTCATTAACATCAGGGAAGGTGATAAGTTATCTCGTTTTATTTTTCTCATTTGAATAAATTTGATTCCTTGAAAATTATTATAAATATTAGTTTTTCATTATATTTGTTTCTTTTTTTTTTGCTCTAGAGTTTTATCGGATGAACTCATATTTCTATTATTATTATTATTATTGTTCAGTAGTTTTATTTTTATAGCGTGCTTTCACTTCACTACCGAGCGCAGCTCTGTGTGCCTTGGGTATGTGCTGTGGTTTGCTGTGATGCTCTTATGGTTACTGTATTGAAAGTGTTTTGCGTAGAATGTGTGCAGTGCCCAATAGTGCAATTTTCTGTATGTTATATATATTTGTAAGTCCTGATGTTTTTGTTATGTATTTGTCTGAATATTATTATTATTATTATTATTATTATTATTATTAAGACAGCGAGTTGGCAGAATCGTTAACACGCCGGACGAAATGCTTAACGGTATTTCGTCCGTCTTCACGTTCTAAGTTTAAATTCCGCCAAGGTCGACTTTGCATTTCATCCTTTTAGGGGTCAATAAATTAAGTACCAGTCAAATGCTGGGGTCGATGTAATCAACTATCTCCCTCTTCTCAAATTTCAGGCCTTGTGCCTACAGTAGAAAGGATTTATTATTATTATTATTATTATTATTATTATTATTATTATTATTATTATTATTATTATTAAAGTGAGGAACTGGTAGAATCTGAGTTCTGAGTTCAAATTCCACTGAAGTCGGCTTTACCTTTCAAATTCCGCCGGGGCCGTCTTTACATTTCATCCTTTTGGGGTCGATAAAATTAGGTGCCAGTTAAACACTGAGGTCGATGTAATTGGCTCATTCAGCCCCCCCACCCCCCACAAATTCCCGCCCTTGCGGCAAAATTTGAAACTATTTAAGGTTGCGAGTTGGCAGAAACGCTAGCACGCCGGACGAAATGCTTTCGGGGCTTTCACCGGCCCGAAACTATAGCAAGAAGCTTGCTTCCCAACCACATAGTTCCAGATTTAGTCCCACTGCGTGGCACCTTGGGCAAGTATCTTCATCTTCATCTCGGGTTGACTAAAGATTGTGAGTGGATTTGGTAGACGTAAACTGAAAGAAATATGTCGAATATATATACATATATATATACATATATGTATATATATACATATATATACATATATGTGTGTATGTGTGTGTGTGTGTACGTGTGTGTGCGTGTGTGTGCGTGTGTGTGTGTGTGTATAAGTGAAAGAGGTTTTATGAGATGATCCCTCTATAGAAGAGTCAGGAGATAAGTAATTCAAACTCCAAATAAGTCATGTACGTAAGGAAGTTTTATGGAAATGTCCAATGGAAAAGCATAGTTATGTTTGAATTAGGATATGACTTGACAGTTATAAACAATATTAGGTACGGTGCGTATTTAAAAAAATTGTGCGTGAGAATGAAATTAAACTAGTGAAAGTAGTATATAGGTGGCTGCTAGAATGCAAAGAAAACAAGTATTAAGGGGTAGAAACATTTAAAGAGCTACGTAAAGTGGAGTTGTGTTAGTGTAAGAACTAATATTCGTTTGCATGTATTAAATATAACCTAAAAAAATTTTAAAAATTGGAAATTAGTTTTTAATATTACAGATTTAGATAGTAAATACTTGCAGTGGTTAGAAATATTAAAAAGAACGTTCAGAGGTTTAATTAGATGTAGTAAACTGAAAATAACATTGTATGGGAGATAATATGACTAGGAAAGAAGGGTAGAAAAAATTTTCAGTTATAAGAATCGATATGTAATACGTTGACTATGATTATGTATAAATAAAAGTATGAATTAAGAAGCTAGCCTAGAATAAAATGATAGGGAAGTATAAGAAATATTATGTAAGTAATAAGTATTCAAGTAATAGAAGGTTATTTTGCCTTAAGAATATATATATATATATATATATATATATATA
>NC_142953.1:24497412-24527412 GCF_046866305.1 Octopus bimaculoides | reverse complement strand
AGGGTAGATATCTGCAGGGAAAATTTTGTCCGAAACACCCCTATATGATTATTATTATTATTATTATTATTATTATTATTATTATTATTATTATTATTATTATTATTGTTCAGTAGTTTTATTTTTATAGCGTGCTTTCACTTCACTACCGAGCGCAGCTCTGTGCGCCTTGGGTATGTGCTGTGGTTTGCTGTGGTGCTCTTATGTTTACTGTATTGAAAGTGTTTTGCGTAGGATGTGTGCAGTGCCCAGTAGTGCAATTTTCTGTATGTTATATATATATATTTGTAAGTCCTCGTATTTTTGTTATGTATTTGTCTGAATACTTTTTTTATTATACCTAAGGCACCTACTATGATAGGAATTGTTTCTGTTTTTAGATTCCACATTCGAGTTACCTCTATTTCCAGGTCTTTGTATTTAGAAAGTTTTTCCATTTCTTTTAGAGAAACGTTGTCATCTGCTGGTATTGATACATCAATTAGAAAGCATTTTTTTTCTTCATGATCTTTGACAACTATATCTGGTCTATTGGCCTTAATTTCTCTATCTGTGTGTATTGGCATATCCCAGAGTATGGTTGCTTTCTCGTTTTCTGTGACCTTTTCTGGTGTGTGTTTATACCATCTTTTTTCTGTTGTTATTCCATAGTGTTGGCATAGCTTCCAGTGTATATAGGTCCCAGCTCTGTCGTGTCTGTGAATATATTCCTTCTTAGCCAGGACTGGGCAGCCAGAGATAATATGATTTATTGTTTCTATTATTATTATTATTATTATTATTATTATTATCATTATTATTATTATTATTATTATTATTATTTTTATTATTATTATTATTATTATTATTATTATTATTATTATTATTGTTACGATTGTATTGTTATTACTGTTATTGTTATTTATATTCGTACGTGTGTATCTACAGTTATTTATTTATTTATTTATTTATATGTTTATATTCTTCTCTTACTTTGTTCTATATGATTCTTATCCCATGGTTTTACTTGCCTTAGTTGTTTTACTTGTTTTGTTTGTTTTATTTTGTTCGTTTACTTGTCCCTACGGGCCATTGATTTAACTGATAACCATCAACGAACCAGAACCACGCCATTGTTTTTAAATAAGAGCTGACCAATTGGGTTGTAGGACTGACCATGACCCCCACCCCACTACATATAGGGGTTTCGAGATTAGTTGATCGGCTAAAAAGTAACGAACACTAACATCACATCTTAGTCTCACCTAGTTTTCTCTCATTGATAAACTCATGTACTAAATTTCCCAAGACGGGTTCATTATAAGTTGCTTATGCCATACCCTCTGCAACGCTACACCTACTAACTGGCACTTTACATATAAACTTTCACCCCTGTTACACGGACCACACCATCAAACCCACCACTAAAGTTCTATGGAAAGACAATGTGAACTCCTGCCTGAAAAAATCCCTCCTGAAAAAATCCCTCCTGAAAGTGACTTTATTCACGTACTCACCACTGGATGAAATACGTCCCCGTAATCTAGTGGTTCGGTACAAGTAACAGAGTGAGTACTAGAGTCTATTTGTTCGACTAAACTCTTCAAGATGGTGTCCTAGCATAGATGCACTCCAGTGACTGAAACAAAAGCGAAAGATGAAACACACATATACACACACACGCACATGCGCGTGCACATACACACATGTGCATGACAAACACATGCACAAAGCAATTCAGAGATGATATAAACATATATATGTATATGCATATATATATGTATATATATTTATTTTTTATTATGCGACCTTTCAAAGCCTAGCCAGGTTCATGGGCCCGGTTTCCCGGTTTCTATGGCGTATGTGTTCCCCCCAGCTGGACGGGATGCCAGTCCATCGCAGCGTTACTCAAGAAACAGGAAGAAAGAGTGAGAGAAAGTTGGGGCGTAAGAGTACAATAGGGGTCACTACCACCCCCTGCCGGAGCCTCGTGGTGTTTTCGCTCAGTAAACACACACACAATGCCCGGTCTAGGAATCGAAACCGCGAGTCCGCTGCTCTTACCACTGGGCCATTGCGCCTCCACATGTATTTATACACACACACACACACACACACACACACACACACCCACACACACATTTATGTATGTATATACACAAAGAGAATGCAAAAGGCATCTAAAATTTACGACAGCTGTTTCGGCAGAATTTTATAAATCCATTCGTAGAAAAGCCCATCATACAATTCGTCACTATCAGGTAAAATTTTAAGCGTGATTAGTCCAAGGTCATTGGATTATGATGTAGTTTTCGTGATGTTCGATGTATGGAATCTCACCTGTTTGACATCATACCTATTTAAAATTTACCTGAAGATGGTGGATTATATGCTATGATGTAATCTATGAATACTTCAATAAAATCCCACCGAAATAACTGTTGTAAATTTTAAATGCCATTTGTGTTCTCTTTTTTTCTCCCTACGCCACACTCGCAACGAACCACAGAGTTTGATCTACGGCTTAAATAGAATTTGGTAACTTACATATCAACAGTACACCACCAACAGTTGATTACTTCAATGCTGTTTACCTGATTGTGAACTCTATGTTTTCATATCCAGCTATTTTTGGCTCATAAGCATTTGGTCGACCCGATTCAACAGTAGAAGACGCCTAAACTGCCACGCAGAGGGACTGGACCCAGAACAATATGGTTGGGAAGCAAACTTCTTACCACACAGCCACCACTGCACCAAAGTACATATAAAATATACAATGATATTTCCTTTAGTTATATATAAAAAGGATTTTACAATGAGATTGCTTCATATACCGACAAAGTAATGTAGATATGTGTAGATAACCATTGAAATATACTGGACTATACTGAAGAATAACACAATCTATTTTTGGGGAAAGTTGAATAAATATTTAATTAAACTTGCTAAACGCATTAATTAATGTTTCGTATGTCTAAGACTCTTCAGTGGAGTAGAAAAGGGAAATTATAATTAGATACATATTTTAATTAGATACTTACAACTTATTTCAATTAGATATTCTTGTGTAAATATCGGCTAGTTACAGACTGGGTTGTTTTCTAGTATATTTCATTGTGTAGCTGCATACATACACGTGCGCTGACACACGTATGCACGCGCGCGCGCGCATACAATACTCACATATAATCAAATAAATGTATACTTATGTTTTTCAGTGTACATACATTCATACACTCCTTTGCGCGCACACAAACACAAACCCATAGAATATTATATATATATATATATATATATTATTCATTTAAAATACAGAGATGCCTATAATAGGACATCTAACCCGCTAGAAAGAGCAGCAAAAGACTCTATACCACAAAAATAGGGATAATTTCGAAAGGGAATGAAAAATAAAAACATTTACCAATCTATTTTCCGTACCATGGTTCCAAGCTATTTTAACAAAATAAAAAAAATATTTTGCCAGGTCAGCTATCTTCAGCGGAATACCTAGATAAAACATATAAGCATGAGTCACTACATAGGAAACATGACTTATGCTTATAAGCTTAATTTTTCAAAATTTACCGCGCATGTGCGGTTTACCTTATCGGCAGCAAATACAAAAAATGCCGATTTTCTTCCAGAAATTAGCCCAAAAATATTTTATCATTATTAATAAATCATTATTAATAAATTAAATGATTTATTAATAATGATAAAATACATACATATATATATATATATATATATATATATATATATATATATATATATACTTGTAAACTACGTGTGTAACAACAAACCAAAAGAAGCAGGCCTCATGCCATTGAAATAGAAAACTATATTCAATATATATATATATATATATATATATATATATATATATATATATATATATATATATATATATATATATATATATATATATATATATATATATATATATATATATATATATATATATATATATATATATATATATATATATATATATATATATATATATATATATATATACAGAAGTGGCTGTGTGGTAAGTAGCTTGCTTACTAACTACATGGGTCTGGGTTCAGTCCCACTGCGTGGCACCTTTGGCAAGTGTCTTCTACTATAGCCTCGGGACGACCAAAGCCTTGTGAGTGGATTTGGTAGACGGAAACTGAAAGAAGCCCTTCGTATATATGTATATATATATATATATATATGTATATGTGTGTGTGTATATATGTTTTTAGGCTATGTTTTCTTTCGTATCCCCTCTTCTTTTGTTTATTCTGGACGCTTTTGCATTAACTCTGATGAAGCTCCGTATTCTAGTTCGAATCTCCTATGAAGATGAAGAATATTATTTTCGCAATTCATTGAAGGCACTAAATGGCATCGGAAGCGGAAACGGCTGTAAGAATTGTTATGTCACATAAATATTATGTCATGTTTTGTATTAAATAATAAGCCTTAGATGTGGTCCAATTGATTTGTTTGTTAATCTGAGATGTTCTCCATTTTCTGATTATATATATATATATATATATATATATATATATATATATATATATATATATATATGAAGAAGAAATAATCCTCAGCATATCTAGATTTACTAAAATTTGATTTAATATAATATTAAAGTAAAAATGTACATACATGCAGAGAAAAAAACCAAAGAGAACTTAACAAGGAAAAAGCATCGATCAGACAAGACCGGCCGGTGTATTCAAGATAGTTACTTTACTCGAAAAACTACCCCGGAGTAGGGGAGACAATCAGAAATAAGTAGGAACAAAAAACGAATATATGAACGGGAAAATTATTATAAAATTACAAGTGATAAATAAGAAGTATACAGTTAATACATAAGGATATACATTCATACATACGCACACACAGAACACTCACACACACACACACACACACACACACACAAAACCGTGCATACACTCACACATACACATGCAGGGGTGCAAGTGTGAGGGAAGATACAAGTAAAATAAAGAAGTACATATTCACATAAGACGTATATAATTATAAAAAACAAATATATATACATATACACACATACATACACACACACATACAACTATATACACATACACACATACATGCAAATATATATACATACACATACATATGCATATATATATAAATATCCACACACACACACACACACACATACACACACATACATATATATATATATACACATACACACACCTACAAACACATACACGTGCTTCTTTCAGTTTCCGTCTACCAAATCCACTCACAAGGCTTTGGTCGGCCCGAGGTTATAGTAGAAGACACTTGCCCAAGTTGCCACGCAGTGGGTCTGAACCCGGAACCATGTGTTTGGGAAGCAAGCTTCTTACTAAACCATGCCTGCACTTATACACAACCACGCATGCGCTTAAACATTAGAGAGAGAACCCTAGCTGTTTCTCGCAATAAATACATCTAAAGAAAACTTTACTGTCATAATCCTTAAAATGCTATTGCGCATCCCCAATTTACTAATTTGCTTCTGTGGACCCCCATAGATCTTATATGAAGCACTAAGGGTCACATGGACCCTGGTTAAGAATCACTGGACTAAGCCTTTCAAGACGGTGCTCCGGCATGGTCGCAGTTCAGTGACTGAAATAAATAAAGGGTCAAAATGTGAATTTCAAATCCAGAGGCTGGCGCGCACGCACATAAACGGTTACGAAGTACAAGCGTTTGTGTATAAAGGGATATGCATACCCAGTACACAACAGCCAGTTTATCCCCAAGCATACACATGCCCACTAAGCAAACTAGATAGCTACATACTCAAAGAGCTGTCATGATTTAGACAAAAGAATCTTCGATCATTGTCAGTGACCGGCTTGAAGTCTAAAAGCGAAAATGTTTTAATAAACCACAAAGGACAAAATAGATGTGACTGCCTGGTTGATGTTCGTTTGATTTACAGATGGTGTTTGTTGTTTTTTTTTCTCTCTTTATTGGTGAGAAACTTCAAAACTAGAACATACAAACACACATGCATTCATAAATACATATATATATGCATACATACACACAATCATACAGACATACGCACGTGCGTACATGCATACTTACACATAGATGCATATATACATAAATACACAGGAGGATACATCCACAGGTACATGCACACATATCTATCTATCTATCTATCTATCTATCTATCTATCTATCTCTTCTCACGGACGTGCTGTCACATCGGCTGCGAAGGTAAACGTTTATTTGACCTTTTACTGTCCACATTTTGTTGGAATTTTTTAATAATTTTGTTGCGAAGCACCTAGGCTTCATTTGTGTGTATTTTCAAGGGCAGGAATTGACCCCCAGGGGCAGTTTCGGCCCTAGCAAAATACAAAAATTTCCTTCTTGACATTTGAAAAATGTCGAGAAACATAATTTTGGAACGCTTGTCTTATTCTTTTGACAAGCATTTCCCGAGGCTTCAGATGCCAGAAGAGAAAAAAGAACAGAATAGCGCGTGCTCATGCAGTGACACGAACGCAGTTGCTATAAACGTCACAAAGACTGTGAGTACAGCTACTAACAGCCCTCTCACCACCACCACCACCACCACCACCACCAACACCAACAACAAAAACAAAACTGTAACCAAGGTTACAAAACCATGCGTGAAAACCGTCACAAATGTCTCTGACGTAAGCACCACTGCTGCTGACGCCATCATCACCACCACCAACGACAACAACAACAACAACAACAACAACAGCAACAACGACAACAACAACAACAACAGCAACAACAAGGAAGTAAAGTTATCGGCCGTCAGCAATGACACCATCACCTGTTCAACAAACTCTGCTGCCACTACCACCACCTTTGAACCAGGCAGTACATACACCAACATAAACAAAAATATCCAGAAGAACATGTCCGCCAGCACAACAAAAACAAATTTCGCAAATGCTCTAAAGGAAAAAAGAACAACAGTGACATTCACACAAAAACAAATAAAAGACACAAAATCCCTTCTTACGAAAGAAGGAGATGATGTCAGAATAAACATCCCAAAAGATATTATAGAAATGAAAAACAAAAAGTGCATCATTTATAAACTGGTAAACACAAAAACCAGACGTGTAGAAAATGTTAGCACAGATAAAATTGAAGTTTGTCTTAGAAAAATTTGGCCTTATCAGAATCATGTCACTTGGGGAAGGAAATTTGGAACGGTGCAAGTAAGGTTTCTGGATGAAAATTTAGCTAAACAATTTTCGACACTCTCTCTCCGCACAGATGACTTGGTAATGATACCGAGTTATCTAGGACAGAGAGTGACCAAAGTTATGATAAAAAATGTGCCATCGGAGGTGGACACCCAATGGCTGATATCGGCCGTGTGCCTGGAAATGGAGGAGGCAAATATTTTGGAGATTACGGTCGGAGAGGAAAAGAACTGGGGAGGGAAAAATCTAGAAATCCTTCTCCACATCACGGAGGAGGCTTCACAGAAAATTCCTCCAAACATTAGATTGGCAGAGGACCACAAGCTGTATGTGGTGGTAGAGGGCAGGCGACCTCGCTGTTACCTATGCAACAGCGAAGCACATCTGAAAAAGGACTGCCCTCTGGCCGTTAAACAAAAACAACAACAACAACAACAACAACAACAACAACAACAACAGAAGCAACTACCAAATACCCCCAACAGAAAAACCTTACTACCAACACCACCAGCAACGCAAAAAACAACAACAGAAATATCAGCAATAACCACAACAGAAAAGACAACAGAAACTGCAAAAACAGAAGAAAAAAAAGAAAATTCCAAGACTGCCTCTCCCTCCCCCATATCACATACACCACACACAAATAACAATCAGCCAACATCAATAAAAACAGCAACACAAACATTCACAGAAACACACACAGACGCACAAAATTTGCCGTTACCTCTTTCTGACTCCTCAGATCTCCCATCATCCGATGAAGAGAGTGGGGAGGAGTGGAAAATAGCTACGAAAGGAAAGAGGAAGCGCAGTAAGAAGAAAACAAAACAAAATGCAAACACAAACAAAGCAGGGAGATTCACATCTCCCGAAAATACTACTAACACCAATAGTAATATAAAAAAAACAATGCTAACAGCAATAGACAGTACAAACACAGAGTTGATGAATTACATCAACTCTAAAACAAACATCACAAATAACGATATCAAAACCAACAACCACCCACGTACAACACCGCCAAAACACATTAAAATTATTCATGTAACACCAGCATTACACAACACAATAAAATCCCTCTACCCCAACTCGGTAGGGGGATTCCAGAAATATTTGTGCAAGAAATTGTACAATAGCCTCCTTGGTGAAAAATCCAAGGAGGAAACAAAACTTTCTAACGGCAAGTAACACTCTGTTCTTTTGTTTTGTGCTTTAAAGCACACGTATAAATAGAATCATGGTGAAGATTGGTTGTGTGAATGTACGTGGCTTAGGGTCCCCTTGGAAACAAGGGTACCTCTTAAATGACATCAAGTCACACAATTTGGATATCATAGCCATTAGTGAGACCAGACTCCATGAACCGCGGGCCCTAAAGTCCATGTTTGGCGGACAGTTTAATATTTATTTTTCTCCCTGTCTGCCGAGGATGGGCGGTAGTGGCACGGCGGTTCTTTTTCGCAAGAGTCTGGATCTCCAAGTAAAGACGATATTTACGGACCCGGAGGGTAGACTGGTTGTCCTAGATGTGGACGGCAGCGATGGGGGCGCTTTTCGGTTGCTGGCAGTTTATGTGCCTCCTTTAACAGGTCGGTCAGACTTCTTTCGACGTCTAGAAGTATTCCTGGGAACGTCTCGTCCCTTACTTTTAGTGGGGGATTGGAATGCTACCTTGGACACGCATCTAGACTACGTGGGGAGTGACAAAAGTAGAAGGGGATGCAAAGGCCTCATAGACCTGCTCAGACGCTTCCAGTTGTCTGACAGGTACCGACTCGACCACCCAAATGTGCCAACGTGGACTTGGAGCAACCGCATTGGGTCGTCGAGATCGTATCTAGATAGGATAGTGTGTAGGACAAGAGATAGAGATAGTTTAGGATGTCCACAGTTCCACATAGTCAGCTACACGGATCACAAACTTGTGACGTGTACGCTAGACTTAGATAAGGCACATAGGCAGGGTCCCGGTTACTGGAAACTAAACGCGTCTTTCCCGTCGAGACAGGTTTTCAGAGACCGGATTAGCACGTTAGTAAAGAGGGCTTTGACGGGAGCCATCGTCAACAACAAATGGTGGTTTGACCTCAAGAGAGCAGTGAGGGCGGAAGCAATAAGGTATAGCAGGGCACTAGCTGTAGAGAGGAACAGAGAAGAGGGGGAGCTAGTGATAAAGTTAGAAGAGGCATTGCGAAGTGGCATCGCATCCGACGTTTTAGCGGCGAGGTTGGCCCTCGACCAACACTTCAATGCTAAACACGAAGGGTGTGCTGTCAGGGCAAGGATGCGTGCTCTGAGGAATGAAGGTGTTGGAGCCGCACGAGAGGCCCGGGTGGCGGAGGCGCAGCGGGGTAACAGAGCCACCATCCGGTCTCTGGTAGACGAACAGGGGCGCGAATTGCTCGAGCCGAGCAAGATGTGCGAGGCGTTTCAGCGGCATTTTGCCCGACTGTTCGGGAGGAGTGGCGAGCGAGAAGGCAGGGTGGACTTTAGTGCCTACCTGCACAGCTTGCCACGACTCTCGGCAAGAGAGGCGGAGTGCTGCGAAGGGGTCATCACGGCGGAGGAGGTGAGGGACGCGATGGCGGGTTGCTCGACGGACAAATCTCCGGGTTTGGATGGTCTGCCCTACGAGCTTTACAACTGTATGCCAGACTTGTTTGGAGAAGTCTTGGCGGTCGTGTACTGCAACTGGCAGCAGAACGGGAGCATTCCCGGTTTTGTGAGCCGAGGAGCGGTAACGCTGCTGAAGAAAGATCCAAACAAGGGGGACGCCATAGATAACTTTAGGCCCATCACTCTGCTCAATGCAGACATGAAAATTTTGGCCAAGGTGTTAGCCAAGCGGTTGGCGCTTGTCATCGAGAAACTGGTCGGCACGGAGCAGACGTGCGCCGTGCCGGGCCGGAGCATCCATGACAACCTCCATCTGATGCGCTACATCATAGAGAGGGTAGTTAAGGAACCTGGCATGGGTGGGGCCCTGATCAATTTGGATCAATCGAAAGCTTTCGATAGGGTAGACCATCGATACTTGGAGGCCGTCCTCGAAGCGGCCGGCTTCGGTCCCGTTTTCCGCGGCTGGATGGCTGCCTTGTACACAGGCATCCGTTCGGTTGTTCGCGTCAATGGACGTCTATCGGGACCCTTCGACATTGCACGTTCGGTTCGTCAGGGATGCCCCCTGTCGCCGCTCCTGTACGTATTGACTCTCGAGCCACTACTGCGGAAGCTGGCGACGCTGAGGGGCATCCCGCGAGAACTGGGGTGCGGGACGAGCGTGTCGGCATACGCGGACGACGTCACCGTCATAGCGTCTAGCCACGAGCACATCGAGCTTGTCGGCGAGACGCTGAAAGACTACGAAGCGGTGACGGGAGCGAAAATCAACCGGGATAAGTCGGTGGGTTTGCTGCTCGGCACCTGGAGAAGCAAGCCCATACCGTCCGGCAGCGCCTCAGTAGTGGGACGCTGGACGGACGGTCCGGTCAAGTTGCTCGGAGTCTGGTTCGGTCCGGACCTGCAAACGGAGAAGAACTGGGACGAGATAACGAGTAGGGTGGCCACTCTCTGCCGGCAATGGTCCGAGAGGAAGCTGTCCCTAAAAGGTCGGGCGGAGGTGGCGAACGCGTACATCGCGTCCGTCATCGAATACCGCCTGACCGTCGTGCCTTGTCCCGATCGCGCCATCACCGAAATGGAGCGCATCCTCTTCCGCTTTTTGTGGAAAGGAAGCGTTCCGATGGTGAGGCGATCCGTTTGTTGCCAACACCCGCTGAAAGGAGGGCTGGGCATGCCGTGGTTGATGATGCGCAGACATGCGCTGAGACTGCGACATCTCCGGCTCTACGTAGACGACGGTGAGCAGGTGTGGTCGCCGTTTGTGCGACGCGCTTTCCCGCAGCTCGTCTCCATGACCGAGCTGCAGTCGTGGATCAAAAAGAGGCCGAGGAATGGCGAATGGCACCGTGAGTGTCGCGTTGCTCTGCAACAACTTTGCCGTCCCGGGTCGACCTTGAGCGGCTGCATCACAACGAAGTCATTCTATAGGGGATTAGTGGAGGGCAGGTACGACGACGATCTCGGGGCGAACCTGGGCGTCGACGAGGAATACCTGACCCGCCTGTTCAGGACGACTTTCGGGCCGGGACCTATGGACAACTTCCAGAGATCCCTGGCCTGGCAGTGTTACCGAGAGGCGCTACCCGTTCGGGATAAGCTCTATAGACACGGCTCGCGAAATGTGGGGCCGACCTGCCCGAGATGCGGTCAGAGCGATGAAACCGTTCTGCACGCACTCGTGCAGTGTCCAACCATTTCGGAGCTGTGGGCTTATGTCGAACGACTGCTGTCGCGTGTGGGACGAGTCGGTTTATCAACCGAGTCTATCGTCAATATCGTCACGCCTCCTTCCTTTAAACGGGAAGGAAGAGCTGTATTTATCGTACTTGTGGCTATGGCCAAAGAATGCATCTGGTGGACGCGTCTGAAAGGATTAGAGACAAATACTTTCCTCTCTGGTCAATCTCTCATCAACTTTTTCAAGTATCACTTGAAAAGGAAGGTGAGAGTAGAGAGGCAAGTGTTGTCTAGCAAATGTTTCGAAAAAAGATGGATACATGTAGCAAGAATGGCACGTATAAATGACGAAGCCACCTTGACCATGATTCTATAAAACGTTTTAAAATTTTGTAAACAAAGAAATTTTATTTAACAAACTGTGACGCTAAAGACCGAGGTTACCGTGGTCTTTTCGTAGGTTTTTCTTTCCACGGATAACCTCCCCATTTATTGGGAATTTTTTGTATTATTTCGTATTTTTTGTAAATACCCCAAACGTTTTGCGATGTTTTTTTTTTTTTTTTTTTTTTTTTTTCATCGTTGTCCCCACTTTTGTTTTTTTTTCTGCTTTGTTTTCGACCCCCTCGAAAAGAAAAACTCTACATTTGTATTTTGTCCCCTCTGTGTTGAGCCCTGTGTGGCTAATAAAGAAACCTATCTATCTATCTATCTATATATCTAGATATGCAGGGCAGGGAATCGTCAAAGATTCTCAGTATGTTGGAGAAGCAGGTTACTGTCAATCCCTATATATTTATGATTATCTATATATCTATATCTATATATATATATATATATATATATATATATATATATATATATATATATATATATATATATATATATATATATATATATATATAAATATATAAATACATTCATGTGAAATAAGATACATCCAAACATACGGACCTAGATCCATACATGCATACGTAACTAAGAACATACATACATACACAGGACACAGAGTAGCCAGCATAAAAACAGAACAGCCACAAATATACATTCACTCCAAAAATCACCATTGTTATAACAATAATATTCAGATATTGATTATCACAGCTGTGAATACTGTTCAAGTTTACCATTCAACAAAGACCGTTAGATTTCAGGCAATGACTATTATTAGCCTAAGACGCTGTTGTCTTTTAACTGAAACCTAAATGCTCGATGCTCGTTGTGTCAACAGATGGCTACTTGAGCAGTTGTATGTGTATTATATAGACACAGATATCTTCTTTTATGTATATATATATATATATATATATATATATATATATATATATATACTAGCAATGTATCACATACATACATACATAAAGGTAGATATGGCCGGTCTATGTGGTTACGCTATCTATATTGCTCTATATACTTTACTGCTCTATAACTTAGAGTGTGCTTCTTTTTGGGATTTGTGATTTACTGACGATATATGTATATATATATATATATATATATATATATATATATATATATATATATATATATATATATATATATAGATAGATAGATAGATAGATAGATACACACACACTCATATATATGTATTTATACATTGATAGGTATATATATATATATATATATATATATATATATATATATATATATATCTATATATATATATATATATATTTATATATATATATATATATATATATATATATATATATATATATATATATATGTACATGCATACATACATACATACATACATACTCACACATACATACCACACACACACGACATAAGCCCCCACATACGCCATACGCATATACATAAATTATATACAGAAACTTATATACACACATATTTTACAGAGAAAATCTAGTGAAAATATTGAGAGGAAGAGAGAAACCATGTTCTCTCGATTTCTCTTTCGTTTTTCTTTTACTTTTTTCTGCAAAACGTGTTAAATGTCCGTTTGTGTGTGATATCTATATAGATAGAAATAGATAGAGAGAGAGAGGGGGGGGGGGGAAGAAAGAGAGAGAGAGAAAGAGAAAGAGAAAGAGAGACAGAAAGAGACAGAAATGGAGAAAGAGAGAGAGAGGCAGATATGAATGTGTGTGGAAGTAATTTTTTGACAACTATCTATGCTGACTTTGCTTACAGCTAATTTGAATATATTACTAAAAGGATTATATTGATTTCGAAGACTAAAGCTGACTTCTGTGTATTTAAATGTTATACATCAGCTTCTTATGTCCGTTACATCTGTTTATGGCCCCAGGTGTTCTGTGAATGAGATGACCTATGATAAAATACATTCCAGCCGTGAGCAGCTCACATTTATTTATTTATCTGTTTTTCAGTCATTTTATCTGGGACAGAATTATCGAATGCGTCCTTCCGTTTTTTTCTTTATTTCTTCCTTCCTCAAATTATTTTTTGTTTTTGTATAACAATAGAGAATTATTTCTTAGAGGTTTCGTTGCTATGTCTTCCGTATAGAACGCTCACTCTTGTTGGCTTGTTACTAATGCGTTCATCCCGGCCGCTCTTTGTTTAATCCAGTTATGAGTAAATTGCGACCCGCAAGTTTTGCCAAATGGCTCACCTAACGAAAAATTACTTGAATTTTTTAGTAGTGCGGCCCACCTGATGATTAACCATGTTTCATGCGGCCCGCTTCTTAAAAAAAGTTGCCCATGCCGTTGACTACGATAACCATTAAGCAGGCAGTGCAGGATGCAGGTAAGGGGGTGTGGTTATGTAGTTCGATTCTCAGCCGCGTGCATTCGGGTTCGATTCCGTTTCCCATCTTGAATAAAATTTCTCTGAGGTTCTTTGCCATTCATAATAGTTTATGGCATTCAGATTTTACTTGCTTCTGATTTCCATCTCCAGGTCCTTATATTTGCTCAATTTCTCAAGCGTTTTCAAAAATGTTCTTTGTTTTTTTTTCTTTTTTCGGCCGGGGCTGCAGCAAAAAGGCACGTGATTTTTCACAAAAATATATAGTCGGTTAGCTTGTATATCTCGATAAGAACGAGTACTGAAATTTCAAAGAATGCCAACTACCGCATTCTGCACAACTTGTGGTGGTTTTTATTCCTACCAGTTACACTGGCCAACAAAATTCTTGCTGCAGAGATACCAACGATTGCTATTACCTAATCTGAGCAAGCTGAATTCAAATACGAAGTTAGTTTTTCTCTGTAAGCTCTAAATTTTTTGCAATTAAAGTTTATTTTTAAATATTTTCCGAATTTGAAATATTTCCCGATATAGCTTTTTGATAATTTTATTGTGGCTGTCTGGTAAGAAGCTTGCTTCCCAACCACATGGTTCTGCGTTCAATCCCACTGCGTGGCACCTTGGGAAACGGTCTTCTACTATTGTCTCGGGCCGTCCAATGCTTTGTGAGGGATTTGGTAGACGGAAACTGGAAGAAACCCGTCGTATATACATATGTGTGCGCGCGCGCGCGTTTGGGTTTGTCCCCCATCATCCCTTGACAACCGATGCTGGTGTGCTTATGTTCCCGTAACTTAGCGGTTCGGCAGAGACCGATAGAATAAGTACTAAGCTTACAAAGAATAAGTCCTGGGGGTTCAATGTTTTTGACTAATGCACTTTAAGGTGGCGCCCCAGCATGGCCGCAGTCAAATGACCGAAACAAGTAAAAGAATAAAACAATAAAAGAATACTCTCTTCAAACTAGGTGGAAAAGAACAAATATCTATGCATTGAGATGTGTACGAGTTAAAACACGCCAATAAGAATTAAGTTATAAAAGAAATATTTCTTATTCCGATGTTGAGTAAAATAAATGTTATCAGGTATCATCTGCTTTTCAGCTGAAAATATATATTATACACAAAGGACAGGTGTGCATAGGTGAGAAACTGATTAAGATGGCAGATAATACACAAATAAATCTTATTACCTCCGCCTTAGCGAAGGCGGAGGTATTGTTTTCAGTCGTGTTTGTTTGTTGGTTTGTTTGTTTTCCGTGGACAAGATATCTCAAGAACCGCTGGATCGATTCGGATGAAACTTTCAGGGATGTTGGGCCCCGTGATTGGCACAAACTGATTAGATTTTGGGATCAATTCGGTACTGGACAAGGATTCTGGATTATTTTTTCTGTTTTATTTCTACTTAATTTTTGAGAGCGGTCGGGTTCTTTTTTAGTATTCTCGTTTGTGAGAGCAGCCGAGTTTATTTCAGATATTCTCATTTTAAAAATCATCTCTGGCCAATCGTTGAGAGGACGTTGGTGTTGCATTGGCCGAGGTTTACGCTCTCTAAGTGTTCTTGCTAACTATTATTGTCTTGTGATAGAGACTGCATGTGCAACATACTGGCCAGTGCATGTACTGAGCCGATTTCAATCTTCAGGTCCTCATATTTGCTCAATTTCCCAAACGTTTTCAAAGATATATTTTTTTCCGACTGGGCTGCAACATCCATCAGTAGACACGTCTTGTCAATTGATTTTTCACAATATCTGGTCAATTAGCCTGTATTTCCTGATAATCTGAAAACTGAAATTCCAAAAGATACTAACTACCGCATACTGCAGAACTTGCGATGGTTTGCGTCTGATAACGGTACGCCAGGCATATGCTTCAAAGGCATATGTTCGCTACATGGTGACTTCATATCAAGATAAAAAAAAGTGCATGACATTGCGGGTAGGTTCCAGGTAGAATTTTCTTCTGGTCGAGAAGCCCATCACGCTCAAAACCCCCAAAGAATTCCTCTCAACACATGGCTATGATGCTCCCCCACTACTTCTGCTCGTGATCAGAGATGCACATATCGTCAGCCACCAAGGGACATGCTCAACTGGTTAAGGTCAAACAACTGACAAACAAATCTGTGGTATTGTACAGAATATTTGGTGTAGCCTATCTTTTACACCAAGACAAAGCATGTACATGATAACACTTGAAATCAGTTAAGATCAGAAGCTTCGAGAACCGTCATTGTTATCATCATCATCATCATCATCATCATCATCATCATCATCGTCGTCATTATCATTGCGTTTGGTGTTGAACTCATCATCATAGTCGTCGTCGTCGTCGTCGTCGTCACCATTATTATCATCATAATCCTGTATTTTTAATGCTTGCTTTTGCTTTCGTAAATTCATCATAAACTGTCGAAGCGCTTTTATAATTTGTCCTTGCAATGTCCCTTTATCTATTGCTCCCCTGGCAAGCAGAATAACAAGACAAAAATTATAATCATTATCATTATTATTATCATTATTATTATTATTATTATTATTATTATTATTATTATTATTAATATTCTTCTTCTTCTTCTTCTTCTTCTTCTTCTTCTTATTATTATTATTATTATTATTATTATTATTATTATTAATGTTCTGTAACCCCGTCCTTTGCTTAGTTTTCATATTGTTTAATTGTCTTACTTTCTCTCAATGTTATGTCCTCTCTTTCTTTTCACAACAATCCTTCCAAACACTCTTCCATGTTTGCTGACTTCCCCCGAGGAAGAAAACAATTCTCTCTTTTCATTTCAAGGTTTGTATCGTTTGCAATGAATTAAATATTTCTTACAGTTGACATCATAAGAATTTTTGTTGTATAAACCTTCTAAAGAACGTGAAATAGTTTTTCTTTGGAACAGTGGATCTCGAAGCATATAAAGTTATAAATAACAGCATGCAAATATCGGGTTAAAAATCCTTTTTGGATAGAAAATGTCGAAGTTTGTCTCCGGGATTGGAACCTGTATCTCTTGTAGATATGAAAGGCTTTCTCGAGTCCCACAGATAGACTTCGAATTTTTCTATCCAAATGGGTCTTTCAATCAAATATTTACATGCTATTATTTATAGCCTTACATGCTTCGAGATCCACTGTTCCAAAAAAACAATTATTTCATATTCCTATAGCACTATGATTGGTTAGTCCACATCACTCTGTAAGGATTTCCCGGTTTCCCGGTTTCTCTGGCGTATAAATTCCCTACTAGGCGGGACGCCAGCCCGTCGTAGAATTTCTCCTTTTTATCAGCTGAGTGGACTGGAGAAATGAAAAATGAAGTGGTTTGCTCAAGAATACAACGCATCACCCAGTCTAGGAATCGAAACCACACTCTTACGATCATGAGTCCAACACTCTAATCACTAAGCTGTGCGCCACCAACTTATAGCGCTATAGTAGATATTTTCTAATAGTTTTCCAGTTGCATAAAGTCTTTACTTTAATATATAAACGTAAATAATATAATCCTTCTACGAAAGACTTTTAGTGTTGTATTTTAAATACTACGATTACTTCTCTTGTTTTTCCTGTCTAGTTTTGTTCGTTTGTTTAACAGCCAGTTGAGAAAAATTATTTCTACTCTAGTCTCAAGAGCTGAAAGTTCGGTTCCAGAGGATGGTCGATTACATTAACTCTAATGTTCAGGAGTGGCTGTGTGGTAAGTAGCTTGCTTACCAACCACATGGTTCTGGGTTCAGTCCTACTGCGTGGCACCTTGGGCAAGTGTCTTCTACTATAGCCTCGGGCCGACCAAAGCCATATGAGTGGATTTGGTAGACGGAAAGAAGCCCGTCGTATATATGTATATATATATATATATGTGTGTGTGTGTGTTTGTGCGTCTGTGTTTGTCCTCCCCAGCATCGCTTGATAACTGATGCTGGTGTGTTTACGTCCCCGTAACTTAACGGTTCGGCAAAAGAGATCGATAGAACAAGTAATAGGCTTACAAAGAATAAGTCCTAGGGTCGATTTGCTCGACTATAAAGGCGGTGCTCCAGCATGGCCACAGTCAACTGACCGAAACGAGTAAAGGAGTAAAAGAAGTATTTACTTTATCGATCCAGAAAAAAAAAGGCAAAGTCTACCTCGGCAGGATTTGAACTTAGAAATAATGCGAGAAGAAATGCCGTTAAGTATTTTTGTCCAACGTACTCGTGATTCCGTCATCTGATCTAGTTGAGAATGAGGCGTGAAATCGTAATGATATTTTTAGGATGATAATTGACGAGAAAAGAGCAAGTCCACGTTTTGAGTGTGAATTTTCTGTTCGTTTCTTTCTCGATCTCTTGTATAATTCATGAGAATAATATAGCTATGACTTACTACTGGGACAACTACATGTCAATGACAGTAAGTTAAAAGCATTGTTATAATTTGACAACTTGGCAGGCAATATAGACGAAAATACAAACTTAAATGTCACTGACATCAGCCATTTCATCTTTACATGGTGTTGCAAGCGGAAAGGAAATGCTGGAAATTAGTGAAGTTCATATAAGCCTGACCTTTCTCTCTTGGTTCGACTACCATCTGTGCAACATCTATATTCCTCCCTGTGCCTGTCAAATCGCATGTCCCTGCCGTAAGGCTTTACTTCCACACACGCCAGCTTAATTTAATTCATCATTAGTCGAAAGACACCCGTTGTTAATGTCCTGTTATTTGTATTTGTATACCATTTCTCTGATTTTTTTCCGTCTTTGTTTTCGTATACATTCGCTGCTTTATCTTACTTTTTACTTGGGGATGGCCAGATTGGAGCAATCTCGAGTATAACCAGCCGAAATTGCAAAGCTAATCTGGAACACGACTGAGGAAAGAAAACTCCAAATGACCCGTCCTTGTTTTCTTTATATCGTCTGACTGGATGTTTTGTTGTCCCTTTTTGGTATCACTTAACTGTCTGGATGTTTTGCGTTCTTGTCCCATTTTTATGAGTGTATGTGTGTGTGTTTATGTAAGTATGTATGTGTGTTCGTGCGTATGTATATGTGTAGAAAAGCAAAGAAAAGTTAAATAAAGAAAGCTTCTAACAATGTATTGTTAGAAGTTTTCCTTATTTCTCTTTTCTTTCATTTCTACTTCTGTACTACATTGCTCCAAGCGAACTACAACGCTATTATATTGGGTCATCCCATAAATAATGCGGTTTTTTAAATACTTCTTTTATTTTTCAGAATTAAGATAAGCAAAGTTCTTTTTTTAATCTAAAATATACTCTCCTTCATTTTCTACAATGCTCTTCCCTCTTCCAAAATTCACTTGTCCGTGACGCAAAATACTCCTCCAGTACAGTTCTGACCTCTTCTACAGAATTCATATTTTTTCCGTCCAAATCATTTTGAAGACTGCAGAATAAATAATGATCAGATGGGGCAATGCCTGTGAATATTGTGGGGGAGGCGTTGTTTCCCATTCAAGTTGCTCCAGCCTTTGGAATGCCATCCTTCCTAGTATGTGGCCGAGCATTATTTTGATGGAAGATCACCTTTCATCTTGAAACCAAAGATGGTCGTTTTTCTTCTAGCACTGACTTAAGCCGCTCAAGCCGTTCGCAGTAGATCTCCTTTGTTATCGTTTGGTTTAGGTTTAAACGTTCAAAGTGGACTAAACCTTTTATATCCCATAAACAGATAACAACACATAACATAAGTGAAGACCTTCTTTAGCCTGGGGTGTCGGTGTCTCTCCTTTCCCTACGCATCTCGTATATATTACACACACACACATATGTACATATATATATATATATATATATATATATATATATATATATATATAGAGAGAGAGAGAGAGAGAGAGAGAGAGAGATGTGTGTATGTATATGTATATATATATACATACATACATACATACATACATACATCATCTCACCAATGTACTGCAAGTGTATCAATGTAGGGAAACAACTGTAGAGATATGAAATAACGAACATCGTTCAATCCATTTTCTCTTGTGTATCTCTTTATATTAATATAAACTCAACGGACATTTCAATGTTATTTTTGATTTAACTCGAAAAATATTTTGTCGCAGTGATTTATGGGTCATTTTTGTTTTTGTGTAGCTCCATTCTTCCTCCTACAAGTCTTGTTTATCGTTTTTAAAATTCGAATAAATTTTACCGATTTTTAGACATATGATGACGCAGTGTCAAGCAAGAAAAATCGAATGTTTCTATTTGACAACACAGTACTTTCGCCATCTTACAATCTGTCTATTCTTTGCACACTGTTATATTGTCTCTGTCTGTTTCATTTTATATATTATAATCGACCTCCGTAAAAAACTCATAAAGCAAATACAAAATGAAGATTCCCGTTAAATGTGTCAGTTAATCTCTAGATTACTGTAACAGAATTGGAATTTGTTCGTGCAAAGCCTATGTACAGTGGAATATTTTACGAGCTAACTTAGTTTGATATGGAAACTAAGAGTGTAGGTTTTGCAATGTTTGCACCAACGAGACATTAAATTTTGTGGCTGCATTGAATACATACATAAATGCATATATGCATGCATAATAGATACATGCATACATACATAATATATATATATATATATATATATATATATATATATATATATATATATATATATATATATATATATATATATATATATATATACACTTGTCCGTATATATGCCTATAAGGATATATACACGTATATATATATATTATATATATACATATATATGGATATACATATAGACGTATGCATAAATATATATATATATATGTATGTATATTATATACATACATACACATATATATATATGTGTGTATGTATGTATGTATGCATTTATATCGATATATATATATATATATATATATCGATATAAATGCATACATAAATGTATGTATATGTGTGTTTATATATATATATATATATATATATATATATGTGTGTGTGTGTGTGTGTGTGTGTGTGTGTGTGTGTGTGTGTACATATACATAAACACACATACACATCTATACATATATACACACGTGTGTGTATATATATATGTGTGTGTGTATGTGTGTATGTATGAATGTATATATATATATACACGAAAATAGTGAGGACATTCTCAAAGCATTTAGAGGTCGATTGGTTTACAGAATGTCGAATATAAAGAGACATCTAGTTGTTAGAATACAGTATGTTGTATTTTTATGTTGACTCATAAATTATTCCACTTGACATTAAGTACAAGATAGGAAACACATGAGCGTATACCTTGTGTGAATCCGTAATTTATAGAGCAGTTCTTATTTCTTTTAAGTAAATATATGTATGTATATATATATATATAGATATATATATATATATATATATATATATATATATATATATATATATATATAGTGTACATTTAAACACATAAGAGAGATGTCCATAATCGGACATCTAACCCGATAGAAGGAGTAGTCAAACTCCAAACCTAAATTAGGGATAATTTCGAAAGGGAATGAAAAATAAAAAAACATTTACCACCTATTTCCTAAACCATTGTTTCAAGGTATGTTCAGCAAAACAAAATAATTTGCTAGGCCAGCTATCATCAGCAGGAAAGCCAAGATTAACATATAAACACGAGGCAATACATAGAACATGCCTCGTGCTTCTTTGTTATAATTTTTCATATCTACCGCGCATGTGCGGTTTTCTTATCGGCAGCAAATACAAAAAATGCCGATTTTCTTCCAGAAATTAGCCAAAAAGTCATTATATCATTATTAACAAATTTCAGGGTAGCAAAAAAACTTAAAAATTCATTTTTAGTCGTCTAGCGAGAAGAAAAACTAGTCAATAGACTATATATTATTCATATAAATACATACAGTGTACATTTAAACACATAAGACATGTCCTATTATGGACATCTCTTATGTGTTTAAATGTACACTGTATGTATTTATATGAATAATATATAGTCTATTGACTAGTTTTTTTTCTTCTCGCTAGACCACTGGTAGCAAAAAAATTTCTAAATTTTTTTGCTACTCTGAAATTTATTAATAATATATATATATGGGACCTTAACGACTGCTAGAAAGCAGGAAAGTATACTAGTCCTTATATATTTAATATTCAATAAGACATTCAATACTTCATTTCATTTTACTATATATACTATATATTCCATATTCTATATCCCATTAATATTGAATTAATATTTTATAAGAATATAAATAAAACATAAAAAACAGAGTTGGAATTCTTTTGAATAATATACATACATATATATGTGTGTGTGTGTGTGTGTGTGTGTGTGTGTGTGTGTGTGTGCGTGCGTGCGTGCGTGTGTGTGTGTGTGTGTGTGTGTGTGTGTGTGTGTTACGGAGATGTACTTGCATAGCAAGTGACCTGATCTGAAATCGTGTGCTGAAACAAAAACAATTGCAGCATAGAAGGTGTTTATAAGCCATTTAAAACACATACAAAAAGCGTTAGATTCACTTCAACATTTAAATTTAATTTGCCAAAATATTTTCGTCGCTTTGAGACCGTGACCCGATCACTGACATGATTCCATACTGCCCAAAATTTTGTGCAGCGATTATTTCAATTTGCTTTCAAGATGTTTATCTGAAATAGTGTAGTGACCAAAACTGATATTTTAACCCTTGGCGAGTTTCGTACTGCCTGATACGATTGGAAACTAAACATATGGTCGAAAATTTCTGACTTTATAATGAAGAATAAAGTGAACCAAAATTGGCAGTCATGTTCATTGGTGAAATAGTAGATCAGAATGTATATATATATATATATATATATATATATATATATATATATATATAACACTCTCAAACGTAGACACCCGTGCAAATTATATATGTACATATATATATGCATATATTTATATTCATATACATGCACATATAGATACGCATATATTCATATATAAGCGTTTATAATTGTACATGTATGTATATATATGTATATATAAATATGTATATATATGTATATATATATATATATATATATATATATATATATATATATATATATATATATATATATACGTGTGTGTGTGTGAATTTATGAGTATTTATCGTGTAATTATCTCTCTAAATGTACATACGTATATATACGTACATAAATATATTCATATCTTTACGAATTTACACACACACACACACACACACACACACACACACACACACGTGGTCTGGTGAAAAAGTGTCCGGACTGTTGCTATAGTAAAGAAGCTAGAGCACGGAGAGCATTGCCACTTGGCACAGATGGATTGCGAACTCTGCTGCGCAGGTACACTAAAAAGGAGCACGCCGTCGGTTACGATGATGCAGGTATCAGCTGATACGATCAGCGGCACAACTTGCTCGTGAATTTAACGTGCAAGTGGTTGAGCACTCCACAGACACACGTACCGTTAACGTAGTTCTCAGGGAAATTCAGCGTTACAAGGCTGACTCTTTGAAATACAGGTACTACTCATTTTTGCTAACTGAGTGAACTGGAGCAACGGGTAATAAAGATTCTTGCACAAGGATACAACGCGTCGCCGGAAATCGAACTCGTGACCACAGGATCGTAATCCGAATGCCTTAACCACTAAGCCACGCGCCTTCACTGCATGTACACTAAGTTTTAACGTTCTAGCTTATTTCTGTTGTTTACAGCGTATGATTGCCTCATTGAACATGATAGAGAAACTGAGCAGAGAAACCGCGTCAAACTATGCCAAGAGCTCGACGATAACTGCTCAGAGGCCTAAGCAAAGTTTTCAAAAAGTTTTCATCGTTCTTGACACAATCAAAAAGATCTTGTGCGACTGAAACCCGAGTGTCTTTTTGGTCAACTGAAAGTAGTTTTGGCACAAACTTGGCAGACACGCGTCGCATACCCAAATCTTCAGTGATAATGGACTGAACTGAACCGTAACTAATCTGCGCATCCTCTGATAACTCACGGATGATGATTCGACGATTTCCCCTCACAGCTTCACGCACATCTGCGATGTTTTTCTCAGTTCTGCTGGTTGAGGGTCTCCCAGAACGTTCATCAATATGGACATTTTTGCGGCCATCTTGGAAACGCCTGACCCATTCGTACACTTTTATGCGGCTCATACACTCCTCTTCATACACTCTCTAACTTTGTGTAAGCCTTTGAGCAGGTATCACCATGACAACTTTCCCTGTGATGGTCAGTGCGACGATCACACGCTACATATGCTCCTTTTAAGCACTGCTGTAAATAACGGTAGTGAGGTAGAGCGTTAAAACTTAGTGCGCATGCACAACAGAGTTCAAGGTCAATCTGTGTCAAGCAGCTTTACTCTGCGTGCTTTAGCTTCGTTACTATGGCAACAGTCCGGATATTTATTGATCAGACCTAGTATATATACATGTATATTATATTCATATAACACACACACACATACACACACACACACATATGTATTCATATATATATATATGTGTATGCGTGTTTGTATTTATATTCTCTTGGACATGTATGCTTGTGTTTAAGGGTGTATGCGTGTGTGTGTGCCCAAATATGTATATCTATGTGTATGTATGTATATCTATCTATCTATCTATCTATCTATCTATCTATCTATCTATCTATCTATCTATCTATCTATGTGTGTGTGTGTGTATTAAGATAGATAGATAGATAGATAGACAGATGTGTGTGTATGAATGTATTTACGTATTTATGTAACTATGTTTGCATGGATGCATATATAAGAACAAATGAACTCAACGTCTAAGTGCTAATTTATGCTTGTTTCAGTAAGCTGAATGTCGCTATTATGCAATCGACTCGCTTCCTCAGCATTACCAGCAAATATACAGCTCAAAAAACATTAGAATTCCTTATTGCCATCTGATTATTATAGCAGGAGATGGGGTGAAACAAGTGAGAGACACGTCACTAAATATACATGGGTGACCTGAAGCATTATCTTATATTATATTCGTACACAAACTGGTCCTCCGTCGCTTACGATGGCGAGAGTTCCAGTTGATCCGATCACACGAATATCCTGATCGTGAAATTAACATACAAGTGGCTGGGTACTCCGACTTATGTTTCGAAGAAAACATGGTTCTCAAGGAGATTCAGCGTGACACAGAGTGTGACAAGGCTGACCCTTTGAAATACACTCATTTCCGGTACCACTCATTTTTGCCAGCTGAGGGGACTAGAACAACTTTAAATAACGAGTCTTGCTCAGAGACAGAATGTACAACCAGGTTTCGAACTCACGACCTTACGGCCATGAGCCGAATACCATAACCAGTAAGCCACACATACACACGTATACACGCATACATACATACATACATACATACATACATACATACATACATACATATACACACATAGACATATATATATATATATATATATATATATACACATGTCTATGTTTACATAAATATACGTGTGTGTGTATTTGTGCTGATTTGGATATTATTGAGCAAATTATAAATACAAGTTGGACATTTTTGGCATGAGGTCACCAGTTTCGAGGGAGGTGGGTTAGTCGTTTACATTGACCCCAGTTTTCCACTACCACCTATCGTATCGACACCGGAAAATGAAAGAGCAAAGTCGACCCCGACGGAATTTGAACTCAGAATATAAAGGAGGAAATAGTGTTAAGCATTTTGTCCGGCGTGCATACGATTCTACCAGCTCACTATCTTACAAATTATAAATATTTACAGTGGTGGAGGCGCGTGGCTTAGTGGTTAGGGTGTTGGACTCACGATCGTAAAATTGTGGTTTCGATCCCTGAACCGGGCGTTCCTTTATGTTCTTGAGCAAAGCACTTCATTTCACGTTGCTCCAGTCCACTCGGCTGTAGAAATAAATTTAACCTGGAGACGGATGGGCTCCGCCAGGCTTTCTCGCCCAAGACACGTTGCATGGCTACAGCACCTCGATGACCCCCAAGAGGTTAAGGGACTTGTCCACAGTGGTCAGATGCTCGCTTTGCAACCACTTAATTTCGGGTTCAGTCCCACTGCGTGACACTTTGGACAAGTATTCACTTCTACTACAGCCCCAGGCCGACTAATATCTGCTGAGGCATAATATATGTATGTATATGTGTGTATGTTTTGTGTGTATGTGTTCATTTTTATCCCTCTACCGTTGTTAGTTTGTCCCCAACCAGTGTTGTGTTGTTAAAAGTTCCAGTAACTTAGGGGTTGAATAAAAGAAACCGGTAGAAAATTGCAAAATTTAACAAAAAAAATCTAGTACTGGGATCGATATGTTTGAATAAACCCTTGAAAGCAATGCTTCAGCATCGAATGACTGAAACAAGCTGGAGGTAAAACGATAAACGGGATTGCTTTCGAAACGAATACCTAAAATGGCTTACTTGGCGGTGGAATATAAATTTCAACTTGGATTCAATGTAATTCATTATATTTCAACACGTCTTTAATGTGGAAAGGTTGTGAGTGATTTCAATCAATCAAAATTAATAAATCCGTTTGATTTATAGATCTGTAACTCTATGCGTCCCTTTCGTTTCCAGAATCATTCATTCGCACAGTTTATTGGATATCCGGTTATACGACTTTGGTTATAAAATCTTCCTCTGAATATCGATTCAAGGATTGATTCTCACCGGAAGCCCAAGTAATTTATTAGTGTGAATCTTCAGATTATATGACTATGCTTCAAGTCACAAACTATATCTGTTAGCATGTCAAAAGGCGAACGTCATAAATTTAATAACGAATGTCTCATCACGGCTGCAACCAATGGAACAAAGACTGAGAAAAACAAGTAATGCTTACAACTAAGATAACTTAGACATGTTTCGGCCAAAAGTTAACCCAGGCCATGTGTAGCTTAACAGCACCATCTGATAGGATCTGTTAAGTAATTGTAAGTCACGTTTTGTGTTATCATGACCCATTCATGTAGGGAAATGTTGTTGACTGAGATGTATTTAGTTATAAGTGGTTTACTTGGTATCCCTTGAAGAAATTTGTTCCGGTACCGTTTGAAGTTGATGGAGTCTTTTTCTTCTTTGATTTGTTTTGGGATAATGTTAACAGGATTTGTTAAGTAATTTTTGAGTCAAGTTTTGTGTTATCATCAGCCATTCATGTAGGGAATTTTGATTAAGATGTATTCAGGTACAGGTGGTTTACTTGGTATCCCTATAGTTTCACTTTAGTAGTCTCAATATGAAAATGAAACCATTAAAGTGAAAGTATCTGTCATTACAGTATCGTAATGTGATTGTTTCAGTTTTGATACTGAAATAGTTTTCTTTTACTGTCAGTGTTTCTCCTTCCTTTCTTTTTGTATTTGTTGTTGGATCGTTCGTAAAGGTTCATAATAGAAAGTAGGAGTTGAAAAGATTTGTAAAAGTATTAGAAAGAGGAAATTAGATTTTATTAGAGGGGAAAATGTTAATTTGTGTAGTTTTATGGATTTTATTCGTAATTGGGATTTTATTTTGACGGAAAAAATGACGCTGTGACCTAAGTTATGGTATTTAGAATATTAATTGCGATTCTTTCATCCAAGAAATTTGGAATTGAGTAAATGTATGAATATTAAACATATACACAAACACAGAGAAAATCTGCCTTTTATAGTTGAAAGGATGAAAGGCAAAGTCGACATCGGCAGAATTTGAACTCAGAATGTAATGACGGACGAAATGCCGTTAAGCATTTTTCCAGGCGTGCTAACTATTCTGCCAGCTCACCGTCTTAAAAAGAAAACCCTGTCAAGATATTAATTAAAAGATGACTAAATACATTTAATTAGAATAAAGGACTCGGAACGTAAAGATAAACGAAATGCCGCTAAGCATTTTGCTAACGTTTCTGCCAACTCGTGGCCTTAAAGAAAACCCTGTGAAAATATTAATTAATGGAACACTAAATACATTTAACTAGACTAAAGCACTCAGAATGTAAAGATAGACGAATCGCCGCTAAGCATTTTGCTGTCGTTTCTGCCAGCTCGCCGCTTTGTAGTGTTGGAGGTAATAAGGATGTTTATTGTTACTTTTGAGGCTGTTCTTTGTTTGATATTGGTTAGGGTTAGAGGATAGAGAGTAAAAACGAGGGTAATATTGAAAGGAGGAAAACATTAAAACCTCAGCTGCGAAATAAGTCAGTGTCGAATCAGCGACGCCAAATAGGCGGCGGTAAAACAGCTGTGCCAAAATGTCTCATACCTACGTAAAAAACACGCAGTCAGTTAATTGATTAACTGTAATAATAATCGAAGAAACTGATGAAAGATCCATTTATATACAGAAACAGAAATGGATATATATTATGCAGTGTGTTTACTAACGTTATTCCTAAAACAAAGTAGAGTATACGAGTTATAAGTGCATTTTCAAACCTTCTTTCATATATATTTCCACTCGTACGCTATTCCACAACTTTACTTTATTATATATATATATATATATATGTGTGTGTGTATATATATATATATATATATATATATATATATATATATATATATATATATATATATATATATATATATATATATATATGTAGGTGTATATATATATATATATATATATATATATATATATATATATATATATATATATATATATATATATATATATAGGTATATATGTATATATATATATATATCTTCATAGGTATATATGTATATATATATATATATATATATATATACGCACACACACCTACATACATACATACATTATATATATACAGAGAGAGAGAGAGAGAAGTACATATAATATGGTGATATCTGTATGCGACTATTTATTGGTTGCGTACCTATGACATTTTGCATATTCCATCTACTAATTATGAGCGTTACGATCATTATGTATTCCGAGCTTCTAGAAAGAGCAATCCACTTAAAAAGAAACTGTTTTCTCTCTTTAGTATTCTGTAGTTTTATGCTCTCCATGTAAATACGTTTTCCCATACATATAAATATCGATGTTTGCACATATCTGTTTATCTTCTGAATACATCTAGCTATATGTGTGTATATGTGTATCTCTATGTGTATATGTATATATGTTTATAAATGCTTATACATACGGGAGTGGACAAACGAAAGAAAAGCCTAATTGTGTTTATCTGCACCACTCTCACTCTCTGTCTCTCTCTCTATATATATATATACAAAAACTCAACTGTAAGTATTTTGCTAAGATTGTTAACAGATACTATATTGTTTTGCCAAATTTTTGGTGTAAAAAAATATATTTAAACATATATATATATATATATATATATATGTGTGTGTGTGTGTGTGTGTGTGTGTGTGTGTGTGTGTATGTATGTATATATATATATGTGTGTGTGTGTGTGTAATGATAGATACTTATATAGATACATACATACAATTTGTGATATCAGGCAACTTCTGATGACATCTAACAGTGAGCTGTAGGCAACTATAACCTGATATCACACCATAATCGTTGCCTGTTTTCCTACCATGGCTTATGTCACCTGTTTTATACGTTTGCATTGCTATCATTATTACTCATTGCTGTATCCCTGTGTGTGTGTGTGTAATATTTTTATGGTTTCGGGTATTAGAGTGTGGCCTTACTGGAGTACCTCTCAAACGTTTCTCTCAGTCATATCGACTACTATACTTCTCCCAGCTTATATTTCGCGCTAAATTTCTGTATCACCTGATTCTAGATTTCGCATCGTAATTTTACCACCTCCTTCTCCTCCTTCTTCTTCTTCTTC